>NC_084539.1:15269807-15462307 GCF_024500275.1 Phycodurus eques
ATGGCGACGAAGAGTCCTGCAATGCTGCATTCGATGTTTATTTTGTTTTGGACAGGTGAGACATATGAGCATGCATAGTCAGCAGAGTGGGCATTCGTTTCAATGTGCAGCACTGGATGCTCGTTGTCCTTGTATGGTTTTGTTTAGTTTGCATGTTCCCACTGCTCCACTGCAAATTTATTCTTATACCCTTAAACCTTAACTTGAACTTGAATTTTGGGAAAAGTGACTCGAACAATCCTTTATGTTTGATATAGTAACATAAAAGGTTTGTCATTACAAACAAGACAATAAACATGGGATTAAATGTCAGAGTAATTCAAAACTGAAGGCAGAATTGCATGCCCCTCGTGTATTGGATCTTACTAGGTTGTGGCCGTGTAGCAAATGTTGCGATCGGTGAGATATAACGACATCAGATGAAAACCCACACTCTTGCAGGAAAGACAACTATTGCTCCCTCTTTACTTTGTTTGCAGGTCACAAAGTGTGTCGGGACACTGGCATGAGATCTATAGATTTGTGGAGCAGCTCACCAATAAGTTTGTCAGGTGGGTGAGGGGACCTTTTATCACCTTTCTTGTTACTTCAAAGTCCTCTTCCACATACAGTACTGTACATCCTCTGAGAAGCATTTTCAAAACAAAGCCAGAGGTGATGTTTATAGGGCTTTAAAGTACTATTGTGAGTTTAAATTCATGGTTCTAAAAGGATTTGATACACCTACAGGAAGAAACATGGAGGACAATATGGGTTTGGTTACAACAGCTTCCGTGAGAAGAAATGTTGTGTCTGTGGGAATTTTTGTCCATTCATCCAGAAGAGCATTTATGGAGCTGGGAGAGGGCTCGCAATTTCTCATGTAGGTGTTGTTGATGTGCTTGAGGTGATGGAGCAATTAGGTTTCCCCACACCAAACTCATCTCAGCAAGCCTTCTTGGACCCTCATTTGCACACTGGGGCAGTCACACTGGAACAGAAAAGTTCCCTCCTCAAACTGTTTCCACACAGTCAGAAGCTTAGAATGTATTAAGTTATTGTAACTCTCTATTGTCAGGCTTCTTTTTCACAAAGTCTCTCAACACTCTCCAGCCGGTTCAAAATGGTGCTCGAGGGTTGACTAAAACTAGGAGAAACTGGGTGAATTAGAAGGCTTTCTAAATGTGAACATATTGTTAAATGTCAGCATCATTCCAAACTGAGCCTTATTATCTTTTTAAAGGCATAATTTCTTTTATGCCGCTCTTGTAATGGATCTTATTGGGTTGTGCGTGTTGCTTAATTAAGGTTGTGGTGGACGATGTTACGTACTAGTATAGCGTAATAGCGGTAAAAATCTACCACCTGTCTGCTTCACAAAGTCTCCAAATACACATTCATAATGCTTCTGCTCGTGTGCTGACTATAACTAGAGGGATATGTCTCAAAGTAATAATAATACTGCTACAGGTACTAATAACTGGAGCGCCTTTCAACGGGACTGGTAAGGATGCTTGATAAATGAGATAACTTCTGTTGTGAATTGTTGCTATACAAAATACAATTTTCAGTTTTTGAAATGACATTCGTGTGTGTGTGTGTGTGTGTGTGTGTGTGTTTCAGTCCCACGATGAGGGTGTCCTATATTGTATTTTCAACCCGAGCGGTTGTAATCCTGCCATTAACTGAAGACAGGTACTTCCTCCTCCTCTCTTCCAAAATGGAAAACCACAGATAAGCAGATTACACAGAAACTTCTCTCTTATCAGTGTTGTGTACATTTGAACCTGTACTGTCCACAATGTGGTTTCTGGCTTTACAGGTCCGAGATAGATGAGGGTTTGACTAAACTGAGCCAAACCAAACCCACTGGTTTAACATTTATGCATGAAGGCTTGAAAGCAGTACGTATTTGTTATTCTTATTCCTTATTTTGCATTCTTATTATTGGCTTCTTATTATTATTCATATTAGCAAGGAAGCAGCCCTTTGAGAATATACCATGTTGAATGGGTTCTAATCATAGCTAAAACTAAAGTACTGGAGTCCTCAGTCGAGCACAGGTGACAAACTCAAGGCCCGGAGGCCAGATCCGGTCCGCCACATTTTATGTCGCGCCCGAAAAGCTAATCGTGTGCATCAACTCCCATGATTCTTCCTAAA
The DNA here is from genome assembly GCF_024500275.1 of Phycodurus eques. NCBI lineage: Eukaryota > Metazoa > Chordata > Actinopteri > Syngnathiformes > Syngnathidae > Phycodurus > Phycodurus eques. The sequence continues at coordinate 15,271,950 of NC_084539.1, forward strand.
ATCTGTACCAAAATTTCAAATTGTCATTTGTAAGAAATAATGTTAAAATACTGCAAGCATTTTTTTGTTACCAATCCCCTTTTTTCACAGTTACTGAACAACCAAATATCCTTCACTTCTGATTTAAAAATTGGCTATCCATCAATGTCTGTTTGACTTATTTAAAAAAGGCCGTTCATCTGCATTACTTGATCCCAATGCAAGTGGACTTGGACAGCGAAAAGTGGAAAATACATTTTCATACGGCTTTATCCAGCTCCTCACTAAAATGTAATGGGTTTATGTTTCATTTTTCGTGCCGCTCCCTTACTATGACATTTCCCCTTCCATAAACTCACATTGCACATGTGTATTCATTGACTATTGGCTTGTGTATGCAATGCACACAGTAGGTACAATCCTCTCATGAGATGAATAGTTTATCATCCATCAAAAGAGAACAAATAAATGATTAAATGTCGTTATGCAATGTAGACGCTAAATGTAGCCACGTTTGGTTGGCTTTTACTCGTAAGGTGTTGGAACAGATGATGACACAAACGACGCCGTCTCGCAGCATCATCATCGTTCTGACTGACGGCGAGCTGGAGGTGTACCCCTTCCAGCTGAGTGTGGAGGAGGTGACATGCACGCATGCACACGCACGCACACACATAGTTGTAGTTTGCAGCAGTGCACTGCATCATAATGAACAGTAATATTTTGTGTAAGTGTATTTTTTTAAGTAGTTTTATTGTTACTGTATATTGATTTCTACTATTTTTTCAAATGGTGTTTTTACCTTGTTTTATACTTTTCTTACATCACTGGTATTTTATCCATATACATGTATTGTTAGTATTATTATTAACACCATCTCCCAGTATGATACGGTGCTTTTAAAGACCACTCCACACTACAACCACATAATAAATATTTGTTAAATGAATCCCTTTCTGACAGTATTATTATATATATCATATTATTGTTGTGAAGGCAAGTATACCTAACAAGTGTCTCACTGTGTAAGCAGCCGACCTGTAACAACACAAGTGAAGTCATTATATTTATTCATTCTTGACTTAAACTAACCATAACAAACAACAGTATTGTGTATGTTTCTTCATTTCCTTCGTAAATTATGCTAGTGCACTAAGCGAATCCTCCTCTGCAGCTTTGTTTTTGCTTTAACCAGTCTATAAATAGCCACATTATGTTTTTACCTGTTTAAACAATACATCTTTCATGATATAGGACACAGTAAATGACATGTTAAGCATGCGATGCAACAAACCATTCAATTTGATTACTCTTTCCATAAATTCAATCGAGTAATGGCAGAAAAGTGCCACTATTTTTATTTATTTCTATACATTTCCCGTCAAACTCACTCCCCATTTTGAAAAACAAGGCCTTCGCTACCAGCTGTTCTTATGTGGTTTCGCGTATGTACACATGTTGAAGTCTAGCAGACTGCACTATGGATGATAATTGAACAATTAAGGATTTATTTTAATTATTCATTAGTATTATTTTGTGATAGTTTCTTTGTTGTCCCCATTTCCTTCTCCACTTGATCTAACTTGCTGTTTGTGTCGCCTGCAGGCTAACAAAGCCAGAACCTTTGGAGCCCGAGTATACTGTGTCGGGGTCATGGGCTATGACCACAGGCAGGTAGTACTTCTATGATGTTTTCACTCTGTCACACTGAGCGGTTTATTTGTCTCTTGGTGTGTGTGTGTGTGTGTGCGTGTTTGTGTTTTTGGGTTGTCAGTTGAGGTCCCACTAAAAGATGAATAAAAAGCCGAGGACAAGGCTTTTAAGCTCAAGCCTGACTGTGGTTTTTGTGAAAACATTGTTAGGCAACATGTTTTCACTCAGATACTTGGATTTCTCCGTGTGCATTTGTCGGATTGTTTGCGTGCCAATGGCCACATAGAAGAAAGGATCAAATTTAATGCTATGTCATAAAGTTCCACTGAGCGCTTCACATGTCAAAGCAAATACTATTGATTTTCAATCTGAAGCCACTTTCACAAAGCCCATAAAGATACTGATACTGTAACTGACAAAGTATCAAAGGCATAACAGAGGAGGATTGTTTTAAGAGTGTTAAGTTTAATACCCGAGACTGCCACCACCTGCCCCATTGTGTTCAAAGCAATTGACGCTGTTCGGAACGTAGCCAGATGCGTTTGAACACACACACAGACTAGAAAATGGCCCACTTTGGTGAGTTCTGTATGAAAGGAACATGCAAGTGGATGCCATCATCTATTGTCAACTGAGCTCGTTATCTGCTGTGCTAATTTTATGGAAAGACAGTATGAAACTGAAAGGGGCTGAAGTCGGACACACAACTGCTGGAATTATGTTGTAGCTTAATGCGTTTAAATATTATTTTTCCAGAGATGACAATCGCCCTGATTTGCCGGAAGGCCCAGGAGGCAGAAATCAGTAAAACTAACAGAAGTATCATCGATCCTTGTACTTTCAAAATAACAATATGGTCATAACCCTTTGAGCAACTGATATTTGAACACAAACAACACACTAAAACATTTAGACAGAAAATATACCAATACACACAGTCATACATTATTCATATTCTCTGGGGAAAAAAAAAAAAACTACAAACATTATTGCAGCTTACTGAGTTACTCAGCTGTGAAACACTTCTTTGTATATTATGGACGTCTGTATTATACTACCCCGTAGTGTCCGAGGTATGCACACCAGAAGGAGTACAATGTAAATGGGCATTGAAGCATTATGTTATGCTTCCTGACAAGCTGGAGATGAAAGGTTCTTGTCATTTTCTTCTTTCAATGCTGCTATAGAGAACAATAACACACACAAAAAAGCCACTGACTGAATGAATGCTGAAACGTAAACAACCATACATACAAATATTCTGAGTTAACAAGCTTATGTCTTAGGTAGTCGATTGTGTATTTTATGGAATTTTTTTCTTTGTCCTGCAGCTTGTTCAAATAGCTGACAGTGCGGCGCAAGTCTTCCCCGTGTTGTTGGGCTTTCATGCTCTCAAAGATGTCGTCGGCTCGGTGAGATTTGATCACAAACCGTGCAAATCATTCATGTGTAGCGAGGCCACGTGGAACTCGAAATCCATTTTTGACTTGACCTTCTTCTCCACTCAGATCCTAAAGGAGTCCTGCTCGGAAGGCTTCACGATAGAACCGGCAAGTGTTTGCGTAAATGGTATGTCGCTTAAATGTAGTAGTACATGTGTGATGATTCCGTATTGTAACATCACATTACAACAGTATGCATGTTTGTCTGCAGAGTCTTTCAATGTGGTGCTGCGAGGAAGTGGCTACAGCGGATCAAAGAGGACAGACGACGTTCTCTGCTTCCTCACAGTCGGTCAAGACACGTACAGTGAGTAAAATCCATCAAAGGAGACATATTATGGATTTTAAACAGTTCCTAGGTGTCTTGATATAACGTTAGTTGTGCAAAATACACAGGGGGATAAAGTAGGCAGCAGCCCGGCAAAATAAATTTGTCACCGATTCAACGACTTTTACTGAGGAGGAGAAGACGACGACCAGCGGCAGCAAGGAAAAGTACGGAAGCGTATTGTTGCCACACCAAAAAAAAAAAAAAAAGGTTCACTATCACGTTATACCATGATACGTTTCATGTTATAACGTGATATACGTGTAATTTATCACATTATAACGTCAAACATATCACGTTATAACGTGATAGTGAACTTTTTTTTTTTTTTTTTGGTGTGGCAGCAATACGCTTCTGTAGAAAAGGGGACGTACTCATCCGATTATAAAGGCACAGCAGGATCTTGGGGAGTTCAGGCTCGTCCGTGAGCTTCTACTATTTGGAGTTCGCTTCGAGGTGTACTCTAGGCTTCTTCAAGTTTCTCCGTGATTTTTGTTTTTTTCACTGTAGCCTACAACACTGCCAAAATATCTGAAATCACTCTGCCACCATCTCTGCTGCGGCTTTGGCGACGATGCACTGCGCTTTGCTTTGTACAGTGTGAAATGTCCTTTAGCACTATAATAGATTTTGGTCGCTATGCTGGGTGACTTTTCCAAACTCTCTCGTGACTTTTTCTGTTTGTTTGTTAAAGTGATTATCACTAAAAATGGCAACTTTTTGTGGTGTTATTGGAGACTTTTGGAGACTCTGAGAGTCCCTTCAGAGAAGATGTTCAAATGAATGGCACATCGCACAAAACCGCCACTGGCTAATTCATGAATTAGTCATTTTCACACGAGCAACACAAACAATTACAAAGACGACTTTCATTATGTTTCCCCTTTTATCATTACATCGTAACTTTAGAGGTGATCTGCATGAAACTAAATATAGACTTTGGTTTAGTTTGGTATGGTATCCAGAAGTTGTGAAGTGGACCATATTAACTGTACGCTTTTTTGACATCCTTTGTAGGCGTATCAATTAGGAACGAGCGTTCACTTCATTTTAAATCAGCAGTTTTCAAAATTGTATATACATAAATTTGTTAATATATGGAATATAGACGTATTGTGCTGCTGTTTACAGCCAAGTGCTGTTGTGAGCTCCTTTTTGCCTCAGTTGCCTCGAGACACCATTACCGGTAATCAAAAATCGATTCCAAACAATAGACAACCCATCTGACTCAATAACGTCAGATATAATGATCTAATAATCAACAAATTGATTATCATGCCCATTCCTAGTACTAATTCCAGACCACGTTTAGGCCACTCCTTGGCCAAGCAATACAACAATTTGTGCTTCTTGTTTCGTGGTAAAAAAATAAAAAATTAAAAAATGCCTCACTGCACTGCTGTTCTTCAGCAAATGTATTTGTCGTTCCACTGTTTCGTGTTGGCATGATGTCACTTTATTTAAAAAGATGAACTTGCTCTCACCTCCTCCCGCTAATACAGATGTAAACGCAAGCCAGATCATGTTACCAACTCTTGCGAAATCACTCTGTAAAGTACTGTAAAGTACCGTTTGTTACAACCATTGCTTTTTACTATTGAGGATCCAGGTTCTCAAGCAGTCTCTTGAAATACAATTACTCGTTGTCAGCATCTATAAAACGATATTATGTGCTGATCTCTGTACAGATCTCTGTGCTGCGAAGGAGAACCAAACAGCTTTTTATCGACTGTAGCCAGAGAACAGAGGAGGCATTATGAGACTGGAAGGATGGAAGGAAGGAGGAGGGGAGGATGAGACTCTAATATAAGATGTATGGAGAATAGTGGAATTATTACATGAATAGAGGACATGACGCTAGATGATTAGATCATACTTCATTTCTTTCTGTTTATTTCACTTTATTATCCCAACAACCACACAAAATAAAGACTTTAAACACCTCACAGAATTTAAAATAATGATATAAGACTGCAATGGCTCGTCAAATCGTCACCTGATTTGACTGGCAATAATATGACGATCCAAAAGTGGGAAAAAGGACATTTACTCGGTTGTTTCTTCACAGGACAGAAGGCAACACTCGTTAGAGAAGGTCATCTGCTTTGTCCTGCCCCTGTGCTGCATGAGGCTGGACAGTAAGTACTGTACATGCATGCACGCACACACACAAATGCCACTACATACAACAGCCATAATGATAAGCATATTGTTAAATGGATAACTCTGTGATTGTGTTAGTTACGGTCATCAACTTGAGTGAAGTTCTCATATCAATCTATTGTACTTATTTAAACTAAACGAGGAATTCGCTGAACGTCTGGGCATAAATGTAAGGGATATATCAATTAATTATTATTAAATTATAAAGTAATATTAAAAAAAAAGAAGCAAAAACATCAAAAAAAGAATAATAACAACACTATGTGTAATAAAATAATAATGAAGCATTAATGTCAGTAATGCTGGATACAAAATAGAACACTACAGTATCTGCAGTTTATTATAGTTGTATTTAATATTTTCAGTGTAGCAGATTTGTATGCCACACTAATGTGATATTTACTGTTTTGATGTTTAAAAGAGAACTTGGTATTTGATTAATAAGTGTGTAGGTGTGGATGAAGTGTATAGACAGTACATAACAACAACAACAAAAACGGCAGTCGGTGCAGGGGACCAAGCCATGCCGAGAATAGGGAAAATCAGTGAATAGTTGATTGATTGAGAGTGAGTCTTTTTATGACATCACCTCATCAGAATTTAGGACCGCACGTTTGCTTCGGACATAGTTCAGACCCATATGGTAAAAATATGCATTCATGTGAGTAACCTTTACAGTGTTTAAGCTACAACAACTTGCCGATCATTTGCCTACAATTTCTCAACATTGTGTCCACTTTATCGCCAACCAAGGAAATGTGCTTCCAATATAATAAGAAATGAACAATGGAAATGACTTCCCTTTCCCAATGAGTCAGTGGTCCTCGCACTAATGGTGTAGGAAGCTGGCAAGGTCACCAAGATGCCTGACCCTCATAAGGTCTTTCATTGTGTAACAAGCAAGAATTAAGACACTGCTGGATGGTGCATGTGTTCCTTGTGCATGTGTGACTTGTGTCCTTCCCCTCCCTTTTTGCAGATCAGTTGAGGTGCTGGTGAGTTTAAACAATGGATGGTCTTACATATCTGCTCCCATCACCATCCACGCCACAAACTGTGTGAGTATCTGTCTTACAGTACATAAATAAAAACACACACAGTTAGTACTGTCAATCATCATGTATGTGAAGAAATCTACTATAATTAACCTACAGTCAAATATACTCCGTCTACTGCATCTCAATAAATTTGAATATTTTGGCAACCTTACTTTAATTCAGTAGTTAAATTCAAAAAGTGAAACTCATATTATTTAGATCCACTGCACACAGAGTGAAATATTTCACGTTTTAATAATTCTGATGATTGCAGTTTACACTAGCGGCACGGTGGTCGACTGGTTAGCACATCTGCCTCACAGTTCTGAGGACTGGGTTTCAAATACCAGCCCTGCCTGTGTGGAGTTTGCATGTTTCTCTGGCTACTCCGGTTTCCTCCCACATCCCAAAAACATGTTGGAGACTCTAAATTGCCCATAGTTGTGAATGTCAGTGCGAATGGTTGTTTGTTTATATGTGCCCTGCGATTGGCGGGTGACCAGTTGAGGGTGAACCCCGCATGTTGCCCAGTCAGCTGGCATTGGCTCCAGCACGTCCGCGACCCTAGTGACGATAGGTGGTACAGACATTGGATGGATGGACAGTTTACACTTAACAAAAACCCCAAATTCACCATCTCAAGGAATTACAATATTACGTAAGAAACTATCAAAATTATTTTTCATACACAAACGAGGTCTGAATTGGCCTTCTCAAAATTATTTGCGATGTGTTTAATGAATCTTTGTAATACATAAATCTTAACTTTTTAAATTAAACTCCGATAATAAATGGGCTTTTTGACAATGTTCCAGACTATAATCCTAGCTGATGTGTTTTGTTTAGTTGTTTTATATCGTTTATTGCCATTTATTGTTTTCTCGAAAACAAATGTAGCATGAATAAAACTACAGAACTACAGGAAAAAAAACACAAAAAAGGTTTTCCACCATTAATGTGACCTATAACCAGAGGTGGTTAGAGTAGCCAAATATTGTACTCAAGTAAGAGTACTGTTACCTTTGAATAATATGACTCAGGTAAAAGTAAAAAGTAGTCCTCCAAATAATTACTTGACAGTAAGAAAGTACTCAGTGGGAAAAAAAACTACTCAAGTACTGAGTAACTAGTGTATAACTTCTGATTGCTGAACAATATCACTTAATCTTAAACATCCATCCATCCATTTTCTGAGCCGCTTCTCCTCACGAGGGTCGCGGGGTTGCTGGTGCCTATCCCAGCTGTCATCGGGCAGGAGGCGGGTTACACCCTGAACTGGTTGCCAGCCAATCGCAGGGCACATAGAAACAAACAACCATTTGCACTCAAAATAATAAATACAATTTTGCAAAATGAAATGCTTGTAAAACAACAAATTAAGGCAAATTCAGCTCCAAGAAAGGGTCTTGTACTATTCTGTTTGTTAAACCGCGCGATACTGTAGGCTCACCAGGCAGATTACAAAAACAGGAACAAGGCTGCAGTGGATATAAAAAGTATACACACCCTTGTTCAATGTCAGGTTTTTGTGTTGTAAAAGAATTTTGGTCAAGATAAATCGTTTTCAACAGAACCTACCCCAAAAGATGCATGATTAAGAGTTACTTGTGACCATAAAATAGTGCTAATATTGCCATATGCACAGCCAAAACAACAGTAAAAACATCTGTAACTTAACGCAAGGTGTTTTCTCAAGTTAGAAGTGGGCGGAAATACACAAGTTTGGGCAGTGACAAAAACTACGCTGCATGTTAAAGCTGTTGTTTTTCATAGTCTGTAATGTAAACACGAGTTGCGCGCGGCTGTTACGACTCACTTTGATTGGCCCGCGAAGCCCAATAGAAGACTTTGTGTGCGGCCGTGTGACATTCTTGTGTCAAACATCACTGTGTCAATCACGGTGGATTGGAGCAACGGCGCACGACGCGCAAGTCGCAAACGAAAGTCTAAAGATGTATCGCACACGCAATTATTGATAAATGAAAGTAGTGAGTGGCTTTTACTTGAGTAAAAGTAAAAAGTATGCTTTATTAAAACTACTCTGACTTAAGTGTTACTTAAGTAAATGTAATGGAGTAAATGTAGCGCGTTGCTACCCACCTCTGTTTATAACCCATACAATGCAATGGAAAAAAATATATTTTAGAGAGAAGACTATATAACTAACTAAATAAATAACTGAGATCATGTGGTTGGTTACACAAGTGCACACACCCTGCCATACATGGAAATGTGGTTGTTTCAGAATGAACCAATCACATTTAAACTCATGTTAAATGAGAGTCAGCACACACCCGAAACAATTTAAAGTGCCTCCGATTAACCCCAAATAAAGGTCATACTGTATGTTCTAGTAAGCGTTTGCATTTTTTTATTTATATATATCACCAAAAAAAAACTGGCATTTGAACAGGGGTGTGTAGACTTTTTATTTACACTGTAGCCACTGTTTTCCCCCATGTTGAGTAAACAAAGTCCTATTAATAACAAATTCAACCAGATCTGAGTTGTTCCATTTTGTGTATATGTCACAGTCAGATGGGAGTTGGGTGTTGTGGCTGCTGTTGGCTCTTTTGCTGTTGGTGATTCTTGGTCTGCTTTGGTGGTTCTGGCCTCTGTGCTGCACCGTGGTGAGTGTGCACACATGTTTGGAAGCACAAACCTTAAACTCAAAAAACACAATGGGAAGTGTCTACTGCTTATCTTCACTACAGGTGATCAGAGACCCTCCACCCTCTCGCCCTCCTCCTCCCCTTCCTATACTTGTGAGTAGACCAACGAATACAAAAGAATAATAAACCACATAATTAGTAAACATCAGTAGATGTATTGTGGTAAATGATTATTAGTGACTACTCAATTATTAGGCTTTTTTTTTACGAAACAGAGCAACATCTACCGACTATTATTGGTACTGCAAATGTAGTATTTTTTTTCTTCTTTTAACTTCAAGTTGCTCATTAGCACAACAGTATTATTGTGTGTCCGACACATTTGTATAGTTCTCTTATTTAAATGTGATTTACATAATACTAGTTTTTAAAGAGACTTAAAAGAAATCGAATGGGAAGAAGAATGGGAAAATGCAGAAATAAATACGTTTGTGATCCAATCCAATATACAGTATTGATATTGGCATGAACCCTACTCTCGGCACTGACTAGCTATGTACAGTTATGGAAAAAAATATTAGACCACCCTTGTTTCTTCAATTTCTTGTTCATTTTAATGCCTGGTACAACTAAAGAACCTGAATGATACAATGAATGCAACAAAACTGCAGCTGATTCCATAATACTCTGTCCTATTTGACATGCGTAAGCTTCATTGTATTCCCAGTGATTTTGGTTATTATCAAGAAAACCATGGAAAATGGCGAAATATCAGCTCTTAAACTCTTATGAGCTATTTTTGTTTTCATCAATGTTTATTCAAACAGATGTAACCTTTGTTGTACCAGGCCTTGGACATGAACAAGAAACTGAAGAAACAAAAATGGCCTAATAATTTCTTCCATAACTGTACATAAGTACCTGTATGAGGAGTTTATAATAATAAAATACAGGTGCATTGAAATAATTTGGAATATTGTGGAAAATGTCTTAAAAAGTTGTTCAATTCAAGTGAAATATTATATAGATTCACTGGACACACAGTGAACTATTTCATGATTTTATTTCTTACAATTTTGATCATGATAAAGACCATGGAATATGACGTGAGAAACTATCAAAATAATTTTCATGATAGAAATTAGCTTGAAAATTGACTTCTGAAAAATATTTTCCCATATGTTCAAAGAATGTGTGTAATATGTACACATGATAAAAAATGATGATGAAAAAAAAACTGTTGTGAGCATTCCTTCTTTGTTCTTTTAGCTCATTTTTATTACTGTTATTGTTTAGGAGCAAGAGGAAGACTTGTCTCCCAAACACAAGTGGCCCACAGTGGATGCGTCATACTATGGGGGGAGAGGTCCTGGTGGAATCAAACGCATGGAGGTGATTTAAAATGTGTTGGTAATGCCAATAACAAATAACATTGCAGGGAGTCGTTATCATTTTTTTATATCACAAAAAGCTGCCATTTGAACAGGGGTGTATGTACTGTAGGTCCGCTGGGGTCAGAAGGGCTCCACTGAGGAAGGCTCAAAGCTGGAGAAAGCCAAGAACGCGGTGGTCACCATACCAGATGAAGTAGAGGAGGATATCGGGCCTCGACCACCGCCAAGTCCTCCGCCTGGTTGGAACGCCGTACCGGAGCCCAAGTGGTACACTCCCATCAAGGTGAGAGAAGCGTTGTCATAGTTCGCATAGTAACCCTTCAATTAAATAAGCACCCATGCAACGTACGTCTGTGATTTTGATGTGACTTCCAGGGGCCTTTTGAAGCATTGTTGGCATTGTTGAGAAGGAAGTACGACAGAGTGGCAATCATGAGGCCATCACCTCATGACAAGGTAAAACATTTACTCTGTTTAAGTCATAGTGACAGCATGTTTCAATCAGTTGAGAAAAAAAACATTCTATACATCACTGTACTACATTGATTTGTTTGCAAATTAAGGGCAGCCTTATTTTATTTTATGTTAAAAAATCTGTAACTATAGGCTACTGTCATTAGCAGTTTGATTACAAGTTGTGTGCAGTTGTTGTTTTTAAATTAATACGTTGGAAAATTGTCGAAAGGTTTATTCATTTTAGTGGTTCAATTTGAAAAGTGAAACTCATATATAGATATTCATTAAAAACAACACAATTCCTACATCTTTTCGATATTTGCCCTGCAACCGGAGAGGCGCGGGTTTGTACCCCTCCCCAAGTGCATGTCGTCATTGTGTCTTTGGACAAGACACTTAACCCACATTGCTTATAAATGAATATGGTTGGATGTTTGGTTGTGGTCGGAGAATTGCAGCCACACTAGTAGCTGACCACCACGAGAGTGTGACTGTGGCGTGAATGAATAATGTACGTGATTGTAAAGTGTCTTTGTGTGCCTTGAAAAGCGTTACATAAGTCATATTTATTTTTATTCTTTTTATTATGAGTTAAATTTCTCCACATTAATAACTTGAGATGCACCACTGTGCTGCATTAATTAATTAACATTAAGTGTATGCACCTTTTTTTTTTATATTTGATGTATATTATGTGTTTTGAATGTTCTTTGCCTTTGTTCAGCTTTTTTTTGTTGAAAAGATCCATACATTGTTGTTTTTTTAAATAAAAGGAAAATGGCCAACTTTTTAAAGTATAAATTCAAGTTGTTGTTGTTTTTGTAATTTTACTGCAATGGTCTTCATTGTCCACAGGGCCGATGCATCAACTTCACCAGAGTTCACTGAAAATGAAACACAAACTACAATTTACAGGTGTGTTGTCATTAACTTTATATTATATATATATATATATATATATATATATATATATGTGTGTGTGTGTGTCAGTACTTATATATATATATATATATATAAGTATATATATATACTTATATATATATATATATATAAGTACTGACATCTAGTGGTGGCTTTGGTTTACAGTACCTGTATTTGTAAATTACAGTTAATTTGGAAGCAATCGGGAGTCAAACCAGGAAGTCAGTTTGCTTGCAGAGATTGTTTTTCTTCGTCATTTCGATCAGCAACCGTCCTCGTTTTTCATGGCATTGATTTTTAGTATTTTATGAATATATTTTAAGTTAAGTACAGAAGCGTATTGCTGCCACAACAGAAAAAATAGGTTGTTATTTGAACAACTTGAAATTTACTGTTTGAGCTTCAGAGTGAAGCTATTTGTAAAAAAATATATTTTGTTTGCTTGTAGTTTTACAAAAAAAGGAAAATATATGATACATTAAACTTGTGAACACAACATTTCAGTCTCTAGTGCTGTATCGTTCTTAAAATGTTGACGCTGTTAGGTCCCATCCTCACTAACGAGAAGTCTGAGACAGTACAACAGTATTACTATTTTAGACCAAACTGTCATATTATATTGTGTGACAAAAATGTTACCTGTTGTTGTTTCACTTAAAATACTTGTTTATTTGAAAAACAAAGCATTCATAGTGTATTACTTTATTTATTTGGAAGAAAAAAAATATAATTGTCTTTTCACAAAGGCTTCAGTACAAGTACCAAGAAACACGTAATACACAGTAAAGTTTGAACAAAGCACATGAAACTTTATAAAACATTTATAACATAAAATGAGCTTTTTTTTTAAAAATGTATAAACAAACTGATACAGATGTCCACTTATCACAAAAAGACACATTGAGGATGACTTGTTTCATATCTGTGTTAAAGCTGTGCTCCATTAAAGTCAACACAATTCTGTCAAAGCTTAGCTGGTGTGTGCGAATTTTTAAAAATTAAATTAAATTTAAAAGAAAAAAAAAAAAAAGAAAGAGGCAAACCAGCATGGTCGCTACATTAAGAAATAAACATTCAATATAGTTGCTGATACAAAATACAACTTAATACTGTAGGAATAAAGAGGCATAAAGTCCAGTAAGAAAACAGATGAAGATGAAGTGCATCGTTTAGCTTGTATGACATGACACAACTGGTTCACCAAAACACAAGTCAAAGTGCCAGAAAGGAGTTCATGTTCGAGCCATATTTCATTGTTGCCGTTAGAAATGAAGCACTCAACAAGACGAAAAGGCAGAATGTCCACTTCCCGGCCTCCATTGTGTTGCAATAAAAACAGTTTGGTCCTTGAGTGTTTCCTCCTTTCGCAGTATGTGGCTGGAGTGTTATCATAAGCGATTGCTGGACACATTTCTTTCCACAACGATAGAAATAAGCGAGGTCCGCCCAACTTTTCCAACAAAGTGCCTCAGACAAAAGTGATGATCCAATTGAAAAAAAGACGAGGTCATGGAAACACGCAGGAACGAATTCCTCAGCATCAGAGAGCTCTAGTCACATATACTGTAACTACGATCAGGTTATAGTATTAAAGTCTGTATGCTAAACTGCTGATTTGAGAAAATGCAGAATTAGCTGTTCCAGGTCTGGCCTAGGGAATGTATACTCTGTATGCATGTATGGCCATGTAGCTTTAACATGCTATTTGACATGTTTATTTACACCCTGCAGAGTGGACAAAATTGTCCTCATGATCGATTCTCTCGATGCAACAGGGAGGATCTATGGGGGGGGGGGGAAGAAAAAAAAAAAGTAGAACTTTAATATGAAGGTCAAAGGGTGGAGTTTTGAGTGTTGTGTGTAATAGTTTCTATCCACGTGGACTCACCGGAGAGATCGACGACTGTCCTTCTCCATGTTGTTCTCCGGCCCTTCGCTCTCGTAAGAGGCAAGATGTAACTCTGAACAAACAAATCAGCACACAACATTCGATCATTGTCTCGTGGAGAGAAAAAATTACTCCACACAGACACTCAACTTCAGTCAGACTCATAATCCTTACACACAAGGGCTCCTCAGTTTACAACAAAGTACCACTCCTATGAAGGCGACGCAAGCTTTGTATGCAAGTCGGAATGTTACCTACGCTAACACAGCAGTAAAGTCAAAAACATGGTAAAAATGTATTAAAAAACACAATTCCAGGCCACAAATGTGAAATAATCCACTGAAACACACAGTAGGTGCGGTGGTAACTGAGCATGCTTTCACCGGGATGTAAACCAAGAAACCCCTGTAGAGACAGTATTGACTAACATCTCTTTGTTAACCAATGAGGTGCTCGGGTAGAAATCTTAATCATAAACTCGATTTGATAAAGTGAATAATGGAACAAATTAAATTCTGGGTACCACTGTACTTGTCGGTCAAGTGTATAAAGACGCATAAAACAAGAAGTTTAACAGGTGGACTGACCGTCTTCGGCAAAGACCGGCGTGGTGACAAGATATTGGAGGATTCTGCGATCTCTGTCGAACGGGCAGATCACCTGACGCCACACCAGGAACTCGCTCACCTGCTTCGCCAGCTCCCAAAGTTTCTGGAAACAGATTTACTGTGAGGGTAATGTCCTGAGAAGAGCACTTTAATTCGCCACAAGGGGGCGGTATTACATTACTGTGTACTGCATGTGACTTTAGGGAAGCCTGCTATTGCATTGCCATTATTTAGTCTCAGGCTATTGTCACAATTGCAATTTTTGACTCTCAAGTGGAACAACTTGGGTATCTGTCACAGAAGTGAAAATGGAAAAAACAAGGACTGACATCTTCAGATCGGAATCTGGCTTCTTCCAAATATGGATACAAATCTGATAAATATCAGATATCTGCCACAGATTAGATTTATGCCACCAATGCGATGCCCCGTTCTGTGATGAATACATAATAACACCCAAATAACACAAATATTCACATTAAAAAACAACACCTGTAAATCTAAACTGCAGCGAAAGCATAGACCATTAAATTTGATGTAAATAAAAGTGTGCCTATTATTAAATATTCAAAATAATTAAAGACGGAGGCCATTGGAGTAATGTGACAGTTTGCTTCATTTAAATCAATGCCCGGGCCAACTAAACCGAATGTAATTGTAAACGTTTAAAATTTGTATTGCTTATGTACAGTATTAAAATGTGTTTCGTCAGTATACTTGGGAGTAAAACACTTGTCACTGTTCAGTGGTGACACTTGTGGAGTTCTGTGTCCTGTCAGTGTATACGCCACCATATTACAAGGCACTTGAAATGCATATGGAAATAGAATTAATCATGCACTTGGGCTTAGAATGTAAAATCGAGCCTCAGTGTGTCAAACAAGCATAGCGGTCTTGAGTTGTGAGCCAACCTCAAAGTTGATGTGTCCGTTGGGCAGCCTGCTGGCACAGCCTTCATTCAGGAAGTAAATGTCTTTAATGAGCAGGCTGAAGAAAGGAATCACAATCTTCTCCTGGACGCTGTGTGCAGTCTCGGATCTCTGGGTGGCGCCGCGGAGCGCAGTGCGATAGTTGCTGAAGTTGCTGGATGGGTCCATCTGGTGCTGAATTAGGACAGACGCACGAGATATGAGACATTTGACAAACGACCACAAGCGTTTTAATGTAAGTGCACAGTGGGATGGCCCGGGATGACATTTAGTGAGTGTGTGGGTTTTCTCACCTCGAGAATTTCAAACTTGTCAGTGTTGACTTTACTCCAAGTCTTTTTCAGTCTGGCAACAGGACTCATGTTCATCCCAGCTGAAATGCCACAAAAAGAGCTGATTTAGTACAGAGAGTCCATTTCTCTTTTTCTTTAGGGTAACAGGGCTACACAACCATGTCCAATTGTATAAAAATTGGACAATAAAAAACAATAAAGTACCAAAATCTCCTTTCACAAAGCCTGCCATTTCACAGCTCTAAATTATAAATCACGCAAAGACGGACCAGAGGGAAAGACCTTCTGTTGATAAGCCTTTGGCGCACAGGCCGCCATAGCAACCAAGTGATAGCTGCAAACTCTGTCACGCCAACGGTGGCTATTTAAAAAACCCACCCCGAGGTGGCGTTGTGCCTGCTTTGTTTGGCTCAGTGGAAACAAGAAATCAGCACAACAGAGGGCTCAACATGGATGCTGTTTAAAAGGCTAATTAGATCGAGCGCGGGTATGAATGCAATGTCACAGTTAGACGTGATCGCCATGGCCGTAGCTGTTGCAACATTAGCCTTCAGGTTAATTGCCAGTAACCATGCAAAATCAATACACTCCAAATTAATTGCTTATTGTTTATCGGGGACAAAAACAAATATGACAGTACTGGACAGTTAGATATAGTACATTAGTATTTAAAAAAATGTGTGATCCATCAGCAATGAACGGGCCCTCGCACCCCCTTTTCATGGTGAATCCTAGATTGATCATCAGATTTTGACGCCCTGTTTGACCAAAATTCGATGGCGTACGCAAAAAAAGCTTTGCAATTCAGCGTTGCCCATCTGTCTAGGATACCTGCTTTCGAGCGGGGCTCACTCGGGCAACTTCCCGAGAGTTCCTCGAACTGCAAGCACGAGAACTCACCCAAAATGTGTGCTTCAAACAAAAATGGTCAACTTCCTGTTAAATTTTTAGGCCTGGGTCATTGAAACCTTTTCATGCGTCTTGTTATGACAGACATGTCCACAACATTAGAAACTGTCGGAGGCTCATATTTTACTCGAGTGATTTTTGGAGGGTTGTGTTGGGGACCCTTGCCATATGTACATTTTCACCAGAATACACTCACTTGTAAATTTGTCGGAAGAATAATAAAGACGATTCCATGAGGGCTTAACTACTCACTGATGATGGCCATGAGGGAGTTAAAGTTGCCAATGTTAAAACACTCCTGCGCCACATCGATGAAGAACTCGATGATGCGTGCTCTGTGTTTCTTCTTCACCGGCTAGAAGAGAACACAAGAGTCAACCCAGAAATATACTCCCAAGTGCCTGACATAGACCTCTGTGAAATCTTCACAAGCGGACAATGAACGCACCATACAGATTTCAGTGGCCACAAGGTAACTCAGTCTGTTGAACCAGTTCACGTACGCCTCCAGATTGCTGGTCTTGCGCTTTCTGAAGAAACCCTGAAAAACACAAGTTGAGAGAGAACGTGGTCAAAACACAAGATGAGATGATTGGTTAAGTGTAAAAATTATTGACTAATCAATCAATTTTCTATAGCGCTTATGCATATGCAGACTATCACCAGCTGACTTCGGGCAAAAGGCAGATGACAGCCTGGAATGGTCGGCAGTTAAATGCAGGGCACATTTTGACTAGACGGGCAACCATTCACACTCACATTCCTACTGTTACTGAGTGGGAAGTGAACCCACACTGCCTTCACAGAAAGTCAGGCAAATGAGTCAGCAGTAAATGTATCCCACCAGGTAACCCCCATGCATTAATGATACTAAAGATCTAATACAAAAGTTGATCGCTCCAATTGTAAAGTTGATTCTAATTACACTTATCATTTCAATTAATTAAATCTATGAGGAAAAAGGGAGAAAGCGATACGGTTTTGAGGTCTCAACTACTGTTACAAATGCAAAAAAATAAAACTGTAACCTGTGATCAGTACACAAAAAAAGAAAAATCTCAAAAAGACAACTTTTAATGCAATGCAACTATTCCCTGCTTTGCCCGGCAAGGTTCATAAAATTTGAAGGAACAAGTGCACATCCATCTATTGAGCCTTTGAGAAATATTTCTTATCTGTCAGTTTTCTGAGCAATTACAATTATTGGCTTAGCTAAATTAAATGTCATGATTTTTTTTGCATCTTCCATCCATTGATCCATTTTCTGAGCCGCTTCTCCTCACTAGGGTCCCGGAGCCTATCTCAGCTATCATCGGGCATGAAGCGGGGTACACCCTGAACTGGTTGCCAGCCAATCGCAGGGCACATAGAAACAAACAACCAGTCTCACTCACATTCACACCTACGCGCAATTTTGAATTGTCAATTAACCTACCATGCATGTTTTTGGGATGAGGGAGGAAACCGGAGTGCCCGGAGAAAACCCACGCAGGCACGGGGAGAACATGCAAACTCCACACAGGCGGGGCCGGGGATTGAACCCGGGTCCTCAGAACTGTGAGGCAGACGCTCTAACCAGTCGGCCACCGTGCCGCCTTTTTTCATCTTGTCTATGGTAATTATATAATGACAAAGGAAGGCTGTCTGCCTATCTGTCACTTCCTGCTGGCCAGGATCTTGAGAACCCTCACTCCCACGCAAGCCCTGCTACACAATAAAATCTGTGACGTGTCCGCTCTTTTTTTCATTTCCCCGTCTCATCTACATCTGCCTTCGCATCACCTGGCTTACATGGGGTGTTTGTGTGGGGAATCTGTTTGCAAAAGGTGCTTCCATTATTTAAAAAAAAAAAAAAAAAAGTAGTTATGTCCAGAAGAACAGCAATAGTGACAAACAAAAAACAAAGCTCAAAATCCAATCCAATTTTAATATTTAAGTTTTTGACTGGAATATAAGACTGTTCCAAAAATATCAGTGTCTGCATTGTTCTTTACAAACAAAATGTTCTGTATAAACTGAAAAATGCTTTGAGTCACTGAACTAATATTTAGTTGTTAACCAGTTTCAGTGTTGCATGGAGTCAACTGACTTCTTCAACACCTGTATACCACTGTACCATTGGACTACTTTCCACTTTTCCTCTGCATTTCTTGGTTTGACCTGAGAAACAGCATTTTTGATGGCAACCCACTAGTTTATGGGGCAATAGGGGGATTGGGCTTGCCACTCCATAACATTAATCTGTGTATTTAAAACATTAATCTTGGTATTTAACTAAAATGCAGACAAAGACATTGCTATTTTTCAAAAGCCTAATCCCACATTCCTTTTTATTCACTTTTGGTAAAGGGACAACATACTAAATATGTATCTGATACATGTATATTCTTCATGTTTAGATCTGCAAAACAATGTGTAGTGTTTCCAATACATCTGCATGAATGGAAAGTTATGACAAGGATGTAGAGCCTTTTAAACACACTGCTATTATTCTAAACACATTCATTCATTTTCTACGATTTATCCATTTCACAGTCGCAGTTGAGCTGTAGCCAATCCCAACTGACCTTTTGCCTCGGGCGTGGTACACCCTAGATTGGACTCTGGTCACAGAGTATCATGAACACAAGTGTATGTATATACATTATTAAAAAAATAAATAAATAATTAAAAGGTGCAGTAAAAATATACTTGACTTGGCCTTGATGACATAATCCCAGACATGCTTACACAACAGTGGTGGTGACACGCTGCTATATCTCAAGACTTTTTCCCATACTAACCCTTGCAGAAAATGGTCTTATATAACTGGCGACGGCCCAACACACAATCACAGCGCTTTGGTCCGCTACAGTGCTGATTGCAAGGCACCCTTCAGTTGACTCATAGCGCCACTCGCACGTCACACGCTCGCAGATTGGCTGTTTCCCATTGTGTTTGATGCACTTTCAAAAGCTACTTCAAATAAAAATTACAAATTAAAGTTGAGAAAATTTCACACTCAACAGCCAGGGGAATGCTTCATGTGGTTTCTAAAGCTCTCTAAATTAGACACAAAGACAAAAATAGCAAAGGAAAAACATTAAAATCAACTGTTGGCTTTATTTGACGCTGTTAATTACAAACCACATTGCAGTAAGTCGTTCCTTTTAAGAGAGTAAGTAGCGTTCACATCTATAAAATAAAACACTCAAGTGTGGTTGTAATCTTTTCTGTTTTGAGTCCAATTGTCGCACACAGTAATACATGATAACAGTCAGTGTGTACGCTACCTTGTGGTTCTCTAGGGGGTCCTTCAAGGCGAAGGTCTGGATAAACTCCTCAGGTCCGATAAAACTCAGCCTGTCCTGTGAAGCGAAGGCACAGAAAATATTAACAACAATAATACCAGGAGAGAGATGCTGATGAATAGAAATCTTGATAACTTTAAATGAAAGGATTACCACAAAAAAAGTGCACACATCTGACAAAGCCCTGGAAAATGGTTTTAACGGCCACAAAAAACAACTCAGACAGAAAGCTTTTTGTTTTTACAGAAAATGTAAACAAACATTCCACTCATTTTCACGTGTGAAACTGAAGTGAAACAGCCAAATAAAATAAAAGCTGTTTAAGATTCGCATGAAGCATTAAAAAAATTTTTGTACACATAACCAAATATATTGTATATTTACTTAAGTGCTGTTAACATATAACTACATATAGACTTAACAGAAAATTATAAATGTTTAAAAACACTTATAAATCCCCAAATACACACACCACGAACCAAGAAGTGCTTACCAGTTCAATGTGTGTCAGCTGTTGAGCAAGGATGAAGGGGTCATCGCACACGCTCAGAACGTCGCTTCTTGGCACCGATTCCCTTTTGCTCTTTAGGGAGACGGGGCGCTCGGTCGCCACTGCACTTAACGCAGCTACCGCTTCCTCGTATTGGCCGAGGGCAGACAGGCGTTTTATTAGGCGCTGGGTCATCTGCTGCATGGCCCGCCAAGAGTACTGGTGCAAACAAAATTTAAATTATAATCCAATAAAAAAACAAATAATAATAAAAATATAAACATAATTCAATGCATCAAAATCAATGCATTTCCAAAAATCTATCACCTCGATCAAATTAAAGTGTTTCAACTACGGAGAAAATGTGACACCAACCTCGTCCCCTCTGGCCACGTGATGCGTCATGTCCTTGAGACAACGCATCATCCGCTCGTCCCTGAAGTCGTACGGGAAGGTCTCGGTCCACTCGGTCAGCAGCTGTACCAGCTTTGGCGCCACTTCACGGAAACGGATCTGGGCAAACATAACAGGACAAATAGTGGCATCATAAAGGGCTTTGCTCATGGAGGTTTGTTTAGCAAAATCACAATAATTGCTTCTTATCTACATTGTTCTACTTTTGTCTGTTTAATAAGTCATCTGGTCAAACTTTGTACACCAAGAACCACCTAACAAAAATACTTCTCTCCAAGTACCACTATCATGACCAAGATTAAAATACAATAGCACAGAAGGCCCAAGTGTTTATCAAAAATGAGACCGAGGTTTTGTTCCTAAAAAGTATTATCTAATCGTAAGACACAGTAACATTAGGAACAGTTTGAACATAAACACTGCGCTTAAATATTGTAAAAAAAAAACTTACTTAAATAATGATTGTATTGTAATGTTTTGCACATAAAGGTTAAATAAAAATTATATCTAAATAAATGTTTAAAAACAATCAGTTTTTCAAACTTAAATGCAAATATATTGCACTGAAAAGTTAAAAACAACTGAAATGTACTTAGGCAGTGATTCTATCACATACCACCGTATTCCTGCAAGTATATCAGCTTTCCCTTCAGATTTCATAACAAGTAGGTAATTATGAGGAGAAAATCGAGACCAGAGGATCATCATTATTTCAGTATACAGTATATACTCTTTGGTTAGTGTTGTGCTGTGAGATTTTGTAAAATATGTGCCTTGGCTCAATAAAGGTTGGGAAACTGGCTTGCAAGATTTTCATGTATCCAGTGTGTTTGTATGTGTGCATGCGTGCCTGTGGGAACATAAATCTGTTGACATGGTAACAATGTGGGAACGCCTAAACATTTGGAGACCGGCGTCAAATAGTGTATATAAGACCGTGTGTAAATAATCCACCCACCTTATCCAGCAGGGTGTCTCCCGACCGCTGCTGCTCCACACACAGGTGACAAACTCTGGTCATGAGCTCGTAGGGGTGCAGGAAGAGGCGTGAGCTCAGCAGGAAGGTGAAAACGTACGACCTCTGATCATATGAAGGACACAGAAGAGAAGTATGAGTGAGGACTGAAATATACAGACTGACTATTAAAAACAAGAGAGGCCATGTGACTTACATCAGGGTAGTAGTCCACGGTAGGGACCAAGTGTTGAATAAGTGCCTCGAGAGATGCTGAAACCAAACTGTTGTCGTGGTAACACATTTCCCCATAGCTGGCGGTGACCCCGTGTATGTTAAGTCGACTTTTGGCCGCGGCGCTGCTCCGACAGGACTGTTCGCTGCCGCTGCTGGTGCTGGTTTGACGGTGCACTCGTGCGGGACAGGTCGTGCTGTGCTGGCGCGGGCTGTGAGGCTGCGTGTTGGAGTACAGGTTGTCCGAAACGGCACTCCTGCTGCTGTAATGACGTTCTTTAGTGCTCACGGAGTCCACGGGAACACCGCAATACACGCTGTGAGCGTGCGGTATGTCATATGGGTTCTCTGCCAGAGAGTACGCGCCATTGTAGACACTTTCCTTGGTGGTCTTTGCAGAGGCGCAGTGGCGGTATGGGCTGTGTGGCTGCTGGTAGTTGTTATTGTTGCCACTGTAAAGGCCACAGTTGCTGAACTTTCCGGCGTATGGGGTTGTGGGAGGCATGGCCACTTGGGGAGAGACCACAATAAAGAAAGTATTATTTTCTAAAGCTTTCATTCTTTTTCATCACTTTTTTTGTCACATTTTTTGGGTTGTTTTGTTGTGTTTTACTATTATCGGTCGTTCCCTTGTTTACAATGGTATGTTAATAAGGTTATTTTAAATATTGCCTGTGAAGGGGGTTCTTGGTTTACAACAGTCCTGAAATAAAAGGTTTCAAGGTTATGAATGGTGCACAATACAGTGAGTAAACTTCTGCATATATGCACTTTCACATTCACAGATTTCTTTTAACCTATCATCTGTTATTTGCTGAATCCTCACCTATTTGCTGTTGTCCAACTTAGGCCAAAGCCCAGTATTTTAGATAAGTATTTCTTTGGTGCCATTTTGTGGCATTTTGGTGTCAAGGGACTAGGTTGACATTAATTGAGGAGCTTTATGAAGAGCTGTGCTGCCACCTTGTGGCACCTATAGGCAGTTGTAAACCTTTTTTCAATTAGGAATTTTCACTTTTGGCCACAGGGCTCCATCGCTATTCGCCTTGAGTCGCGGGGGTTCACTGTAAACTCGTTTGCAAACCGGCGCAAGACTTACTTACTATTTTTCCTTTTTTTTTTTGTTTTTCTAGAAGTGCTTTCCATATGAATAGTTACTGTTGCTTTACTACCTCATTAGCATTAGGTTAGTGATAGACTACAGCGAATTCCGACTTGCGTACCAATTATGGTTATGCTGCCACCATGGGAACGGAACACTGTCATCAAACTAGGACTCTCTGTATAGCTAAAGGTTTTACAGTGGAGATGGTTTAAACCTGTAAAGGATTTGTTTGATTTCCAATACTTCCAATCGGCAAAGATTTGCCAAGAAATCTAAACAGCTTTTATTTGTTGGAAGAGACTGGGTAAACAAAACTACTCACTGTCTCTTTGGCTTTGCTTTTTCATGGTATCTACCAATAATAATTAAAAAAAAAAGGTGTGCTGAATATGAGGTTCTGTTATATGTAACTACTACCATATACTGGGAAGGCATAACACACAAAATCCCTCTATCAAACTCTTGTGCAACCTGTTGACTATACCGTGCTTGGAATGTGGTCAATCTTTAAGCAGCATTCGCAGGTTGTGCAAATAACATGAAAGCTGATCACCCAAAGTAGAGACTCAGAAGTGTGTCAAAGTAATTACGCTTAAGTCACATAATTGTAGCCCTCCTCTGTGCATTCCTTTAAGGCTTTGAACTTTGTGAAGACACCCCATGTGGAAATTCACTCTGCTTTACAACATGTTTTTATCCTACATATACCCCCCTTTGTGCTGTAAATGCACTTTTTTTTTTTAGCTTGGTTCAACCTGAAAGGAAAACAAACAGGCAGACGCATGGTCTCGGGACAGCAGTGATTTTATTGTCTTAATGGTTAAGATAATTGGATCTGAGAAAGGTAAGCTGATCCTAAATCACCACCCAGGCATGCTTTAACTTTGGAGCCATCCTCATCCTGTCTTAGTACCATATGCCAGTGTAAATCAAGCTGGCTTACACGCACACGCACAGACAAAATGCATACCTCACACACTGATGTGCATATACAACGTGTCAGAAAACAAAAGCCCACAGGAATCCAGCAGGCTTTTGTTTGTCCATCATACGGCCGACAGAGGAGGGCCTGCTTCAGCCAGCATCACGCACACACACACAAACACTCTCTCTGTCAGACACACACATAGGCGCACACTTGGCGCCGTGCCACTGCCAGCCAGTCCAGCGGCAGTTTGTCTACTGAACTCTGGGAGCTACAGTCGTCCTCCTAACCGAGTTAAATGATTATTGTGGCTTTAACTTGCTCAAACTTACAATATGTCATCTGGAAAGGCCCATGAAGGCGGTCAACTCCACATGAGAATCAAACATTATATACTTTCTTATTCTTCAAAGGGCTGACCATCTTTGTAAGGGGGGGGGGGGGGGGGGGGGGGGAGCATCCAAAACATTTGGCTCTTTGGGCTGAATTCCTTAAAAGTTGACCCCTGTGAAATTTAGTACTTCCATAATGCAGCTTGAAATCTTACACTAAATTGTAGGTTGGACAACTTAATTATGACATTGGGAGCATAATTTAAAGTTAGCATTCTCTATGATTCCAAGCTCCAAAAGACTACAGCCTTTGAAAAGTAATTTGATGTGGGGATAGAAGCACAATAAATGCCTAAACTAAAAACCACAAGTATACAGCCTCTCTGCTTCGTCAATGACTATGTTAATTTAGTTTATACGTTTTAAGTTCATTTACCCTTTAATCTGGAATCATTTATTTTCATGACACTACAGACAATAACTTTTCTGCAGGCCAAAATTTAAGTAGCACTCTCAGTTCATCAAAAGGTTAAAAGTGAAGTTAAGGAGGAACTGCAGGCTGTCATCTCCTAATGGATCTAAACAAGCGTGTGTGTACTGTGAAGTGTTTCAAAGAAACAGCAGCAGCAACACAACACGATGTTCTGGTTTCAACGTGATGAAGCCATTTGCGGAGCAAAAACGAGAACGTTTTTCTTTGTGTTGTAGAAAAGCTGCACATTAAGACTACGAACCCTAATGGATTGATTGATTAGGTGATTGTTGGAAAAATGGGGTGCACCACTTGGATAGTTGCACCAGTAAAGGAGCTGCGGAGTCAGTCTCAAGTAGTTTGCGGTCTTAAAAAGAACAATATGACATTCAATATGGGAGTTGAGCTGCATCCATGCTAGAGGTTACTCCTCCTCTTGGTTGGCAGCATTATTGTGCTCTGTACGACACAGGAGTTCCGAAAATTTGGAGATTCCACCATCCATTCAAAGCTAATATTTACAGTCAAATGCCAATTCCTGGTCAAAACAATAACGAAAGATACCCATTCACAGTGACTTTCAAAAAGCTTAAATATGTTTGCGATGGTCCCAAGACGACAAACGTAGTTTCAAGGTTACAAACGCACACAAGAACTAGTTTCCAAACCAGCCCGCTCAGTTACAGCTGTGCTTCAAATTTATGGAATAACTGCAGTTATGACTTCATCAATGCGTTAGCTGAGCTTAGGTTATTGATAGACTACGGCACGGTCCGAACAAAGTTGCATGAAATCGCCGCACTTGTAATGGAATGCGGACGTAAAGGAGGACCCCAGTGCACTCCACAAACACAAAGCTACTTAAGTGCTACGTCAATCATTGGCTAACACGCAGAACCATGGCTTCCATTTTCACAGACTCGTTTGGTGTTTTACACGAAAACTGCGATGCTGTTGTTTTTAAAAACTTTCAACCTGTTTCCAAATATTTTAAGGTTTTAGACGCAGAACCATGGCTTCCATTTTCACAGACTCGTTTGGTGTTTTACACGAAAACTGTGATGCTGTCGTTTTTAAAAACGTTCGACCCATTTTTCAAATGTTTTAAGATTTCAGATATCTTTTTTTTTTTTGAAAGTCCAAAATTACATTTTTTTTAAATTCATTTTTTATCAGTTTTTAATTGTTCTGTGTAAATACCCCTTATGCTCTGTGAATGACTGAAATGTGGCCCAGCGCAGATTCTGACTTTGCAGTGCACTGCAGATAGTTTCAAAAAAATAATCCCTGTACCTTCAGCACGCTACTTTGTCCAAATTACATTATGAGATTTAAGAAAAAAGAAAAAAGGTACACCGGACTATGTAGAAGGGTGGGGGTCTGGAGGATGAAGGGGGGTGGTCTTCCGACAATAGCGGTATTATCTGTCCTGTCATGGTGTTAACAATCGCACAAAGACCCACGGGAAGAGATCAGAGCAGATCACACACACAGCAGCTTTCACATACTCGCCACCATCAGGCTGTGTGACGCCGCTGTGCCGTTTGTAGGCTCCTTCATCAGTTCCACATCACTCACAAGTAGTATAGATTATTATCCTCGCATAAATATCATCTGCACTGACCTTGCAGACTGTAAAGCCACAGTTGTATTTGCAAAAGGGCCATAAACAAATGAGCATTTGTGTTGGTGATGATGAAATATGAAACTCATTTACAGATCTTAGCAGATATGACAAGTACACACTCTTAGGGGCGAAGGTCAGCTACAATTATGATGTTAAGTATGAGCAGCTGGCTCAGGCGTTCAATTGTAAATTGCCCTCAATGAAAGCCAGTTAAGCCCTTCGAACATCTCCATGACCCAGTAACAGTCTGCTGTTGCATAAGATGGATGGACTTTGGACAACCTCCGAGGTTTTCATTAGTTTTTTTCCATATTAGTTAACAGGATTACACAAAAAAAGACATATAGGAGAGGATTTTTATTTATTTTTTTAAATATTGTGTTTGGTGACACTCAAATATGCAAATTATCTGTTGTTTAACCATTTGAAGGGTCCACCCAATTAAGTCAATCCCACAGAGCAGCATTGTTGCAGAGTGTCCCTTAATGTACAAACTTTGTTGTGAATGTGGATGATCCCAATATGAAGGACAAGATAGAATGTTTTACTTCTCATAGTGTGATGAAACATTGCCTTTGTTCTACACTTAACCTCATTTACTTTGGCTATAATAAGGTATAACAGTCACGTAAAGGAGAGGCTTGTTTTTCTCAAGGCAAAACATGTTGTAGTCAGCTCTATTAGTAACAACAAACGAGGTTAAAGTCCAAGTACATTGCACACTCGTGGTTTCCTCAAAGCGGCAAACCTTTTAAAAACTGACTGTGGAGACAAGCACAAATCACTTGCTTGCATCAACCTTGCCTGCCAAAAAAAAAACTAAGGAATGAGGGGGAAAGTCCACCTTTCTCTTTAAAACCGACTCACCTACTCTTAGCACTGACTGCTCACTTCTGCTTGCTCTATTATGATTCTTATTGTGGTGGTGATATGCAGGGTTGTTGTTGTTTTTTTAACTGATCTGCAACATTCTAAGACATGGTCGGAATATTTTGCACCTCTCGCATAGCTGAATAATGTAACATTAAAAACACCTCAGTTGTCCCCTTTTTCTCGGCTAACCACTTTCAAATGCTTAACCTTGGTTATGAGTTAATGCAT
Organism: Phycodurus eques; assembly: GCF_024500275.1. Taxonomy (NCBI): domain Eukaryota; kingdom Metazoa; phylum Chordata; class Actinopteri; order Syngnathiformes; family Syngnathidae; genus Phycodurus; species Phycodurus eques. Next base: position 15,299,507 of record NC_084539.1, read on the forward strand.
TAGAAAAAAAAAATATTTATTTTAATTCCAGAGTACATGTGGACATGAGTCGGAGATGGTGGATGCATTTTTAGTCGCAATTAAAAGTTGTATTTCAACATATTGAAACAAACAAATTAATTTGGGGTGGTACGATATATCAATAACATGGTAAAATATCTTATTATCCTGTTACCTTTCACAGTATTAATACTGAATTCACCAACATCAGATAATGATGCTGTTGCTGTCAGACATCTGAATATGTGCAGTTGCACACTTAATGACAAGATTTTGAATGACGTTTTTGTCCGATGAAAAACATTCGATTGGTTTTGTTTATAAAAAAAAAAAAAAAAAAAGACTAAAGAGTCACTCCACTGTCAAGAATGGAGCCAGTTGCGTTACTTTGTCTTAATAAACCAACTGCTGGCATTAACCTGGTGGACTTTCCTAAATAAAAGTTATGTGGTTGTCTTAAATAAACAATGTGGAGTTCTCTTTGTTTTCTCTGTAGTTTGACACTAAACTTAAACTGGGAGTGGCAATAAACAGCTTGAAACAAGTGCTGGCCCTCTATTTTGAAGAACTGTTCACTATCTGCCAAACCATCTAGTGTTCATATCTCAAACTTGTGTTTGCAAGTCAAAGCAAACATTTGGCCAAGCGACAGCTTGTATCTAAAAAAAAAACATAAATTGGGTCACTTGTAAGTCGAGGTACCACTGTATCGGTATTTGATTTGCTTATTTCATCAATTACTACGAATGCATAATGTGTAAGAAGACTTTATACGGGTATTCCTTTCTTTAGTGACATATACGGATAATTTCCCAATACACTGATTATTGAATGATCACTACCATATTGTCACTGGCCAACTATCACAACAATATGGTAACAGGAGTTACTCTACGATTCCCACCCTTACCATCCATATCACCAATCCAACGACAGCTGGCATGGGGCTAAGGTGGGGTATTAACTTACTTTTTTGTGTTTGGGTGGTTTTACTGATGCTGAGACAAGTTTCTGCAGTAGATCACAAGCCTCATTTCTGATACCTTATTTCTCTTTCTTCTTGTCTTTTCAAGCACGAGAACCTGCCTCAGTCTCTATACACCCCCAATCTTATTTATTTATTTTGGGGGATGGGGGGCCTCTCACTTCCGTACCAACGGCACCAGAGTTCCAATGTCGTCATCACCTTAACGGACAACACAAAAGTGGAACTGAAAACTGCAGATGCCCCCCCCCCCTCCCTACACACACACACACACACACACACACATAATTCACACATACGTGCGTGCTCTATCCATACTCACACACCCCTGAATGATCTAGTAGGCTAGTACAGTATTAACCTCGAGTCGGAGGGGATAAAGACACATTATCTCCTCTCCTACGAGGATATAATAAACCTAAGCTTTCCACATTGGCTTTTCCCCTCTCACTCCCATGAAAAGAATGACAGCCCCAACTACATACTCAAAAGCGAGTGAAGATGTGTCACTTTAAAAGGTGAGACAAGATTATTTTTAGACCAGGTGGAGCACCAAGGGATGCTTTCTGGCTACCTTTATGTAAATTATTAAGTGTTGGGGTGTAATTTTAGGGGCTTACGTGGCATCTGTCAGGGAGGCTAAGACGAAAAGTAAAAATAAATAAATAATACAAATAAATTTTAAAAAAGGACTAAGAACGAGAGAGGTAAAGCCTTTTAAGCATTTTATTTATTTATTTTTTTAGGACTGCAACTTGGCCTGGAGTACACACACTTTTTATTCTCCCCATTTCTTTTCCCTGCAGGCACACACAATCTGTTATTCTCTCTCTCGCTCACATACACGGGCACCATGCCTGGTCCACATTATGGTCTCGTGAGTCAGAACACAGTAAAGTCAGAGCTGCGTGTGAAGAGGAGGGGGGGGGGGGGGGGGGGGGGGGGGCATGCTGTGCAACCACAGTCCCATCACAGGTGCTGCAAGAGCAATGTTTGTTTGTGTGGGACTACAAGCCTAATTATAGCCTCTTCGGCGTGGTAAACAAATAACACATTGGCCAAGTGTATAAAACAGCATGTGCCTTGTAACAAAGGTTGATCATTTGGAGTTAAAATTACATAACGAAGTTGAGTTGTATTCACTTCACAGTCTGGGCGCTTGAATGAAAGGAAGACTTTAAAGAACCTAACGAGGACTGTAAACAGTCATTAAGTATTCTTAGCAGCACACATTAAAATGTATTTTGGAATTTAAAACGCAAACTTAATGTGCTCGTGTCATTATCGAAGCACGCTTAACACTTGCCTACCTTGTGATGCGATGCAGCTGAACGTCCGAAAAACAAAGAGCAGTTCGAGGGCAAAACTAGCCAAAGCGTTCGTACTTTTTTTTTTCAGACACTCTTATCACATGCGGATAAAGCTGCACGGCCCGTTCTGTACTGATAAGTCTTTCAGTAGGTTATCCGCGCTGCTATGAGCTCCATTGTGTGCCTCGTCTTCTCTGCTGTTATTTGAGTCGCCTTCAAGCAGTGGCCACTCGTAATGTTTCTCGCTACCAGGTCTATTCAAATGACTCCCACAGAGCCGCGAAACCTGACCAATCATTGTTAAGAAGGCGGGCTGCCGAGGCGGCGAGTGGACCAATCGCTGCGGAATGTGGGGAAAATCGAAATCTAGCTAAGTGCTGATTGGCTTGTTGGCCGCCAAGTCCATTTTCTTTACCCACAGCAATGTTTTTGTTGGGAGGGCTGCCTGGGAAAATGAAATGTGCAAGGTTTCCGGATGCAATGAGCGCTTGTGTGTGGTTGTTTGAGGTAAAAGCGTGTTCAAATCAAATGTTGGTGAAAATGTTGTACTCTGAAGACATTTAGTTGTAAACAGAATGTTTAAGTACTACCTAGTGCAGTCTTACCACAATAGTATGAGAATCATAAGGATAACTCACAGATTTTCAGTTTTTCATAAACAGGACATACTTTGGAAGCCCCTTTACGCCAGTTAAAAAAAAAAAAAATCATAGGCGAGGTTAAGGGGCGGGGGAGTCATAATTATGAGGCCCAGTAAACACAATGATAACCGGCCTGTCCCGATTTTGCCCAATTCTAGGCCAAGAAAAAGAAGGTTCCAGACTATTTTATGTCTTATAATGTTATCCTACAAGATTATCCTATACTCTGATGTGTCTTCATGGTGAATTTGTCCCAATATTAGGGTCTAAAACAGGTTGGAGCTCAAATAAATTGATAAAAAATAATTTGGTGTGTGGGCACAGTTCGACTAATCCTGAGTCACGTCATGAATTGTGACGTGAAACAAGAACAAGGAAGCGACCGTAAATAATAACAAACTTGTCCTACCTGATGTCGTATGTTGGATAATTGGGTTCTTTATTTGACGGCATCGCCTTTCTACAACACTCCCACCTCCAGTTCCTTCGCCAACGTCATTGTTTGGTTATGTGATATTTCTGTCTTGTCTTCTGTCTTTAAAACCAATAAAAAGAGAATTTAAAGAAATAAACTGGTTTTATAAATTGTGATTAAGGCAAAAGTCACACACACGCACCCGTATTTGTGTGATGTGCCCTTAAGGGGATTGGCCTAGTAGGTGACAGCAAGGTGCTCTGACGACTACACGGATCAGTGGGAGGTAGCGTTTGCTACATGCTTCGTGTGATTGTTCTTGTACTTGCGTGTTTGATTGTTTGTCCTGTTCAATGAACAACTGAAAGAGCATCTGCGACGGTTGCTTTTGTTTTTGTTTTCTTTACTCACGTGGCAGCCTGTCTGAAGCTTGCCCGTAACTCAAAATCTGCCTTGAAACACAAAGCAAAACATTGGCGGCTCATACCTGAAAAAACTAGTAAGTTAGGGCACTCATAACTCAAGGTGCCACCATACTGTATAATGAAAAAAATGACTTTTTAATTCCAAGCATACAAACAATTGGATCTCGGGAATGCCTGCCAATACATTAAAATTGAAATTAAACAACCACGTAAATCTTTTGTTACAGTATATGCTTATTTCCAAAATGTGTCAATGAATAAGCCATCCTCCACTTCCGCTCCACTGTTACCTAAGGTTAATTTACATAATAACTGCCCCCAGACCTAGTTTCTCCACTCGCGAGGATCCAGAGCCACTTTCAAGCAACCTTCATCATCTGCTTTGTTTGGTGATGTGTCCGTGCACCACATACATACAGTCTAGTGTATGAACTGTTGCCTCCACGAGTAACAATGTGTTAAAATGCATTTTATTGTCTTTTTTTCCAGACTCCGGGATCCGCGGTTGCAAGCAGAAGCTAGACGCCGGTCTAAGCACGCACTCGCCAGCCTTCCAAGCGATGCTGGAAAGGAGACAGCCCAACGCCCGTCAGAATGTGCACACTCGCCGTCAAGATCCAGCCCATTGTTACACACACACTTGTCGGTAAGATCACAAGAACCAGCCCGCCAATCCAGAATGCACATACTTGCTGGTGAGATTCAGCCCACTGTTACACATTCTCTCGTCGGCTTGATCCAGCTGCTGTTACGTATACACTTCCCAGCGAGATGACGAGAGGCAGTCCACGAAGCCTCTCTCTAGTCGTAAATCTCGAGAACAGGCAAATTCCATAGAGGGAGGCCAGAACGGAGAAGATGAGAGACAGACCGAGATTTGAATCCTCTCAACTGTGAGGCTGACATACTACCGCTTCTCCGCCACCGTGTTGCCCCAGAATACTTTATTTACTGTAAATGTTGTGCATTGTTGTCACACTGCTGATGTATAGAAATGCAGAAATTAAGTCTAGAAAATACACCAACAAACACAATTGTCCGAGCTCCTTAGTTTACTTGAGTTTAAACAACAGACAGTGATGGTAAAAATTAAATTTGCAGGACTTTTCTTTATGCGAACTGGATGCAATGGTAGAAACACTGTTATACCGGCTTTTACAAATATCCAGTGGGGCTTTAATAGGATTTTGTTGCCATGCAAACTGATAGCCAAAGTACAGTCAATCCAATAATACTCCGTATTGGAATGCCAACAGGACATTGGTTTTCACATATTCCAAAAACAGGAATATGTTCAGTAATTATGGCTGACTCGCACAGAGCTCGTCCGCCAGCAGGTAAAACGTGCTTAGCAGGAGTGTTGTTCTGTTTCGATGACACTGAATAGTATAAAACACATCTAAAATGAAATATTCATAACATCTTTACCACAGCTGCCGCCAGATTTCTAATGTTGCCTAAATTGGGATCATTAAACAAGGTAGGTCTACGGTCGTCCTGCCACCCAACTCAGCCCAGTTCTGTCCTTTCCATTGCATAAACATCAACTTACATAAACAGACGGTTCTAGGTATTATGGCCGAGCCCTGCAGTTGTGGGATGCATTCATGTTTTTGATCGCTGACGCCTCTTCCATTGTGACACATGGTTCTTCAGGCAATAATAGATGATCTCTGACTCAACCGGGCTGCAGGGGGGATTCTCATTACAATGAACTAACACCTACACCACTCACTCCACTGGCTTCTTTTCTACCCGCTTTCACTGTGTGTGGATTGGGAACACGTCGCATTTAAAATACACCCCTCTTCCGGTTCAGTTTTCACCTTGAGGGTTTTGACTTGTTGACTGTGACGCCAGTGATCTTCTCTCTAGGGAGAGGTTCCTGTAAGAGTGGTGTGTGAAATCAAGGACATCATCAGCCTAATAGCATACTTTCGGAAAACAAAACAAAAAAAAAACACCTCAAATTCAACAAAGAGGAGTAAAGTCGCCTCGATTTAAGATTTGCGAATGACCATGACCTGGATGACTGAGAATCTACATGGACTTAAAGAAAAAACACAATTAGAACTTTGGTGTTTTTTTATCGTTGTTGATGTTGTGACAATAAGTTAAAAATGACTTGGCCAATTACAGTATGCTATTAGGCTAAGAATATTTGCATAAATAAGATTAAAATTTGGTGTCACGATATTTAAAAGAACATTTGCTGAGTTTCATAATTATTTCACATTACTTTGTTACAGCATACCACGCAAACACGGGGAGAACAGGCAAACTCCACACATGAAGGCCGTAGCTGAGATACGATCCTTGAACCTTGGAACTGTGGGGCAGACATTCTAACCACTTAATCACAGTGCTGCGTACAGCACTGTGATTAAAAGACAGTTTTGTTTTGTTTTTTTGTTTGATTATTTTATTTGCAAAGTGACCATTAAAAGAAATCCCAGATTTGCATCAATTTCATTCAAATCCAAAAGAGGGCTTTTTGGTTAAAATGTTTATGTTTTGCACTGTTTTGCATTTCTGGTAATCATTGACAAAACAAATGATGTCAGCTGCCTGCCACCCCTGTGCCGTCGTGTGGGATAACAATGACAGCTGGGTGAGATCATTACGAAGTGGGAAGGGGGTTGATGGGAACGGCAGGTACCCTCACAATTTCGGGGAAGGGGGGTCGGAAGTAGAGTGCGGATTTACCGTGGAATTCTTTTCTTGTAAAGAATCTGTTCACTATAGCGGCACTTTCGTGTTTATTTTCATGGTCGACCTGCAGCGGGTGACAAGTGAGGGGATAGTCCCGATCAGAGGGGTTGAGTGGGGGTTGTTTAGGTGGCGGAGGAAGGGGGAGAGGAAGACGGGTGACTCACTGGCTTCCAGTAAGAGCCGTCTCAGCTACTGGAAGCCCCCTGACCCTTTTGCTTTGAGACAATACATGGCCAGTCATCTGTGTTTTCCACTTTGGAGCACAGAAGTATCAGGGAGGTCGTAACTATATGAAGCCGCCAATTATGGAGGCAGAAGCTGCTTTTCTTGGACTAATGGATTTTATTGCACACGTCCACATGGAAACTACTAGGTTTATCAATTCAAAACAATTTCCATGGATGTGTCGCAAGCTTTTAGTATTTCTGCATTATCTTGACGTGTTTTGGGCTGCAGAAAAGTGGTTTAAAGATAGATTTTACAGAAACATGAATCATACGTGCGCACTCATCACTCCTCTCTTCCCCAGAAATAGCCTCAAACACATGCACAGTGGGCACCATTCACTGATTTGTCCGCCTGTTCTGTTCTTTATTGGAACTGACCCATCTCTCTGTGTGACCCCCTGGCCTACAAAGTGAGTTTCTATAGCAACTTCAAGACTGCAAAGTGGATCACCTTCACCCAGTGAAGACGATTCATGGAAAAATGACTATCAGTGCAACAACGATAGTCTTTCCCTTACTTTTTGAGGGGTGTTTAATAAATAAAAGCAGGAAATACAGATTTGTTTGGTGACAATTCATTTCTAAAGCAGGGTACACACATACTAATAATAAAGCAGAATTTGGAAATGTTTCCTGAAATTGTCCAATTGACAATAGGCCCAATTGTCGGGTGTCTCGAAAAGATTATACTAAGCGATTATCCTGTGGTGGTGATGGTGATGGTGGAGGTGGCGGGCGTTTGGGGGGGGTTGCAATTTGCTCTCCTCTATCTGCATAGAAAATGGTCGGTACGGACAATCACAAATGTTAAACCTGTTCAGTATTTACATGAGAAACCTTTATATGTGGTGAACACTGAGTTCAGCCAAGCCACGGACGAGTGATTGTGACGTCAAACAGAACATTAGCCAAACGGGAAGTGACCAGAAGCTAGCGCTGCTGCCGCATTTCAGTATTAGAGTAGTAACTGCTGAGTTTTATAATAACGTGTCTAATAACGTGTCTCCCAAGTCATTCACAACAATAAAAATGACAAGGAACAGCAATTGCAATGTAGTTGCCAGATAAGCTAATAATTAGTCTAACTTCATCTACTGTATTTCTTCTTCTAGAGGTCTGGCTGCCCCCTGGCACCATGCTGCCTCTCACAGGTGATCATTGGTACTACATCAGACTTCTGATTCAGGTCAGGAGACTCAGTGGAAAGATCTTTGTGTGTGTGGTGTTTTGTGTTGGTTATCTCGAGATTACCACACACTATCAGAGCAATAAGCACACACCTGCCAATTTTTCCTCGTGTGCAGTGTCTCTGAAAATTTGGCTATGATGTTAAAAACCAGAATATGTGTACCTGGCTTAAGGCTGGAGCGTCTCTGGCTCTCGACCACCGTCAAACAACATAAACATTCAAAAGTATTTTGTCAAACTGGAACACTGCTTAAGGTGTGTCCCTTGAGCATCACCAATTATTTTGTTTCCTGTTCTGTACTTGCATATGGGGACAATTTTCACTGCTAAAACAGACCTCCAGGACAACATATAGTACAGTATAAATTCATATGAACACACCTCTGAATCAATAACTTTATCAATCTGGGATTAGGCTAAATCCTTTACCATTCTCCTGAATTTTAATTCCAAAACATGTTAGACAATTCTGTGATTCCAACTTGGTTCGAACAGTTTGTAGAAGGCCATTTTCTGTTCCAGCATGCCTGTGCCCCAGTGTAGAAAGCAAGGCCCATAATGGAACGATTGGTAAAGTTCGGTTTTGAAGAATTTGCGCAGAAACCTGAACTCAACCCTGGGTGTTATGGCCAGATGTCAAAACTTGTTTCTATAATATCGTGCAGAGTATGTAGGCCTATAAATGGCCATCTCTGCAACAACTCATCACAGTATACTTACAGTAGGTGAAATATCAGGGTGTGGTTGTCATGGTTATGATGAAAACAAATGGGAAAGAACATTAAGGCAAACAATATATAATATAAAAGCGCGAAAATGCAGTCACACTGCAAACAAACTTCAGCTGAAAACTCAGTTCAGAAACATTCTTTTCATTTTCCCTGGATGTCCGTTCCAAATAGGAATCAAACAACAGGCACAGAGTCAATGTTGACTAATGCCATTCATCCGCTCTCCCACTATATATTACTTCAATTCAAGTTTACTGAATAGTTCATTTTCTCACCATACTGACATAGGAGAGTCTGGATTCTGGAGTTTTTCAAAAGCAGGGTCAGGTTTGACTTGACGCACTTAGGCTTGGAACAAACTGTTAAGAATGTTCATTTCGAGAACAAATCGCTTGTTCCTGCTCTCTGGATAATGATGGATCACCCTCTTCTTCCTCCTCCAGTTTATACCTCTCCACCTCGTTGTGTGGGACTACACTCATGTTTGCTATTGATGGATGACAGGGAGGGACAGGGGGCCCGTTTCCTGCATGTGCCCTTAACTTCCATGTCACACACGCAGATATCCTCTGAGGATGGAAGGCGGTTGGCACACACACATACAAACTTTCACATGCATGACCTACATTGGCAAACATTCAAAACACACCGTACCTTATATCCTCTTTGGAAAGAAAACCTTAGAGTTCCTCTTTTCCTAACTGCACAAAAACATTCTATATCCTGGAGAGAAAATTACGAGTTTTGAACAAATGCCACCACATTCATTATTGGCCTGGTCTAAGTGAAAATCTGGTACTGTATATCTGTGCAGCAATGCACATTTAGACATGTGCAAATGACTTTTGACGCTACAAGTGGATCGCTTGTGAATTGTCTTTCCATTTCATATGAATTGTTTTCCAGTTATAGAGGGCATGCCTTGAAATGGAGCTGAACATAGACTGAATAGAAAGACTGAATAGAAATTCAACTCTCATCAACCATTTCAATTCATATTCACTTTGTTGTTTTTGTTCGTTCACCAAAGTGCAAACAAGGCAAGACTTTCATTGTGGGTTTGTTTGTCAGCTTTTTCCTCTCTCATAATCACAAAATCAGCACATTTTTGTCTAACTAGCTGGATATAACAGGTTGATAGGCACTTGGCTGATTTGTTTGTGGTGACAAGTGACATGAAGTCCTGATGTTCAAAGTTCACCAGTAAAAAGGCAAAACACTTGCAACAAACCACAGCGAACTGATTGACTCACACATAACATTAAAGACCTCGATGAGGGCATTCTACGGTGCTATTTTTGTTCATACTGTATGTGAAATTGGCACATCCATTTTTGTATACCAGTTATCCTCACTAGATTTGCGCACTGTCCATGACACTGTTGTTTTTCAAGGCAAAAAGAAGCACTGGTCCTTCTGTGCACTGTCTAAATTCCCCACAAAGTGTTAAAAGGCAACAGAGGTCAGAGGTAGGATGTGAGCTGGCCACATGCTTAGTAAAAACACAAGCCACAGTCCATCTGGGAGTGAGCGTAGCCTGCAAGTGTTTTGATTTAGTTCTGTAATTTCACTGGAGCTCGAGTGGTTTTTACTGTAAACCACTCCTACACTGTCTGCAGATGTGGTACTTCACCAAGATGGACTGGGAGGGACGTGTATATACACATAGCAGTATACAGTCTGTGGGGGTGTGTGTTTACCAGCTATGTATGCAAGGGCATAACTTGTTTTTTATTTTGTTTTCTTGAGTCCCCACTCTCTGTCAAACGTCATCCTTAAAATGTCAGTTGCGTCTTGGGATTGAGGGTACCAATCTGTTCTGGATTCAGTTCAGTGTAAATTTTGTGGTTTGGACATAGCTGTGGTGGTTAACGTTTGGGGAAAGGGCCAAGGAATGTAGTACACACAATTCAACACACAGAAATAATGAGAGAATGCGATGGAGAACAAATGATTGTTAGTAAGTACGGGTATTTTATTAAATCACAAATGTTTGACTGTGGGCAAGTTTCATGCTTTCACGTCAATCCATTTCCATTGCTAATCTTGTTCAAGGTTGTGGGTAAGATGGAGTCTATCCCAGCTGATATTGTCTGAGGGGCTGGGTACGCCATTCAATCATGTGGAGTTCAACCTTGGTTTGGTCAGACCATAGCACATTTTCCCACATGTGTTTGGAAGATTTTGTTACAGTCCACTGTAACCAAGGCTGAATTTTCTGGCCATAATTCTAAAAGGTATGTCTGGTGCGCATCATCAAAAGAACACCACACCTACAGTAAAGCATGGTGGTGGCAGCATCATGCAATGGGGCTGTTTTTCTTCAGCTGGAACTGGGGCCTTCGACAAGGTGGGGGGGATTATGAATAGTTCAAAATAGCATTCAGTGTTAGCACAAAACTTTCAGGCCTCTGCTAGAAAGCAAGAAAATGTCAGGAGTTCTCCAAGTTACAAACCACATTGATGGTGGATGAACTTTTGCATTTATTTACCATGGTCTTGTTTTTTTTTTTTTTTATAAATCCCCAAAACTTGGTATTTGAACAAGGGCGTGTAAACATTTTATATGCACTGATTAGTTTGGTTATTTCTTTTTAAACACAGAATTGAAAAGTTATGTTTTGAGGTTGTTGTTTTTTTTACAAGAAAGTAACTAACAGTTATTAGGTGAACATGTACTTAAATGATTGGTTTCTCGAAACTATTTTTGGGGTACTGTATCTGTTAGTAAGCAAAAAACAAATAAATAAATAAATAAAATCTACCATGTCCGAATTCTTTCTGATTTAGGGGCATCATAATAATACCAAGTGTTTAATAGTAGATAATCAGTACAGGATTTTCTTTTTTTTTTTCAAGCACATCATCATTGTCACCCAGCTTCATTGTATTATAACAAACAGCAGCTGCACTCACATTCTTATCATTCCTCTTCATAATAAGATGAATACAACTTCTAAATGCTTTTCAGTGACATCACATAAACATCCCTTACTAAAAGAGAAGAATGCAAAGGACTCCATATGCATCCTGTACTTTCCATTCATACTGACATATGTGTAAAAAACAAACTTGTTTTCAGCCAGAAGCTGTATTGTTTCTGCCCACATGTTGTTGCCCAGCTGAAGCATTCAGTGCTTAGTCAAGAGGCGAGCCCCTTAAAATTGTTTATGTTGGCCGTTTAGCTGCAGGTGCACAATCAAATCAACCCCTGGGATGGAAATGGAGGGGAGGAGTTTGAATGTGACACAAACAGGAAACAAGCTTTGTGTTCCCTCCTGTTCAGTGGTGATTCCAATCTTAGCATGCACTTTTCAAGGCTTTTTCAACACAATGTCTCTGGCCAAGAGCTTGCAGAACATCCATCAGGGGGGGGTGTTAATTTCCTAAAGTTATTACTCCTTTTTTATGAATCTCAAATGGTCTGAAACAGAAATAATTGGTGCTTTATTGTAAGTATTGACGTATTGAAAACATTGAACATCTGTCTTCCTTGGCTCAAATGGCTCATTTTTACTGCAGTGTGGATTCAAACTAAAAAAGTAATCCCTAAAAGACAAATTGGCCCCCCAAAGCAGGCAATTCAGAACAGCCAATGAAAATGGCGTAATGGCAGAAAAGCAAAAACAATCCTGATTAAAATGATTTTTTAAAAAACTGTTGGAAAATTCTACATCTGATATTACTTGTTAGGCCTAGTGGTTAGCATGGCTGCCTCACATTTATCTTATTTCTTTTTTCTTTTTTTTTGTGAGTGGGAATGTTGGTGTGTCTTTACCATGGGTGTCCAAACCTTTTCCTCTGAGAGCCGCATACAAAAGATTGAAGGATGTAACGGCCACTTTGAAATGCTTCCCATTTAATTCATTAAACACACTAAAACCAATCCACCAAACAATTATTTTTGTTTATAAATTGTAGTTATTTTTTAACTTACTAGCCTGGTTTACTTAGAATCTTGTATTGTGATTAGAATCGCGTAAGAAACCCAAACCAAATACAAATGTTTCATGTACTGTCAACACCTCAATCAAAATAAACAGGTCAAATCCTCCTGTGAAACCGAATTTTATTCGGTTTCACAGGAGTGGAATATTCCTTTTCCCAAACTGATCCAAAGTCATGTAAAAGATTCAATCGGAATAGTCCGCCTGCATTCTGTCTGCGCTTGCTATGTCTTGACGTAAATGCGCAGTGACGTCGTCGTTTACACACTTGAAAATATGGCAGATTCCAACCAGAGTTGGTCTGCAACGGGTAACTTGTTTTTATTAAGCTATTATCTTAATAAAAGCGTAAAAACAATCACAACTACTGTGCTAAATAGATGAACTGACCTACATCTTGACAAATCACATGATATTTACATAAATCTACGCAGTCACATGTCGATAAAACGCCTGTTCCGAGTAAATGTAGTCCATGTGTGTACCCTGATTCGAATAAAACACATCACATGTAAACAGTTGATCAGAGATCTTCAATCGGAATGATTTAATCAGAATGACAAAAAAAAGTCTGCATGTAAACATGGCTACTGTCACAATACCAATATAAAATAGGAATGTGTTTGCTAATTATTTTTTTTTTTTATGTCTCTGTCGATTGTCAGTCATCTAGGTCATCGTAATCTGCAAAGGTTGAATCAAGGCAACTGGACTCTAGTGGTATGTTGAATTTGTTGTGTTTTTTTATTGTTTTTTGGGGGGTGGAAATCACTTAGGAAATTATTCTATTAGGCTGACCATATCTAAAAACGCTTGTTATAAAACCAATTTATTAGTCGTAGTTAAAGTTTATAATAGTAGTCAGGGGCATCACACCAATTAGGGATGTGGGTGTCAGACATTCCCTCACTTTTTTGACACCCACACTTTTCATGCTGCCCTCCCTACCTTTTAAGGGTGATGCGGGCTGTGTAAAGTGTTATTTTGAGTATATGTCACGGGACACTAAAAAAAAAAAAAAAAAAAGGAAGGCTGGATACAAATGGCCCCCTCGCCGTAGTTTGGACACCCCTAGCATATATCTACCCTCCAGTTGGTTGGCGATCGGTCCAGAGTGTACACTCCCGATTGCCCTGTGAGTCAGCTGATAGGCTCCAGCTCACGCAACCATAATATTGACCAGCGGTATAGAAAGTGGATGCATGGAATTTACTAGTTACTGTCACTCAAATAAGTATGGAGGTATATTACAATATTACGCCGGCACGGTGGACGACTGGTTATCACATCTGCCTCACAGTTCTGGAGACCGGGGTTCAAATCCCAGCCCGCCGGTGTGTAGTTCTCCCCGCGCCTGGGTGGGTTTTCTCCGGGCACTCCAGTTACATTGCTTTATGACCTTCAAAATTCTTACTGAAATTGCGTTACTTTTATAAGCATCTCTCTAAATGAGCATGGATTACTCAATTGTATTGTATGTATGTCAATGTGTACAGGTAGCAAGCTGTGTTTTTGTGTGTGTTCCAGGAGATGCCCCACGCAGTGTGGGAACATGTCCGAGGTCTGCACAGGAAAGACATTGGGAGCAGCGGGAGTGTTGTGGCAGAGGGAGACAGATCGGGCGTTGGGTGGGGGGTCTTTCAGGGAAAGGAGGAAACGAAAAGAGAACACCCTCGACTTTTTCATTCTCAAAACAAAACCCCTCCCTCCCTCTGTCCCTTACCCGCCCTCCTCTTCCTCCTCCTCCCCCCAAAAAGTGCAAAATGTCCCTCCACAACAATAAGTTCACTGCAGCGTAGCACAACAACAAATAGTGCGTCACTAACGAGTGACGACAAACATTCCTGTCTGTCTGCGTTTGCATGTGATCCACTCATTCCCGCCACTTCGCCTTCTTCAAATGACATTTTGTTATGGCAGGGGGTCCTGTGAGTGTCTTTGCAGATGCTTTTTTGGAATGTTCAGTAACTGATACTCAAAGAATGCAGACACAATTTGTAGTTTAAGGCCTCAAGTGGGTAACAAATATTTGAATTTTTTTATCATTATGGTTAACCTCACAAAATGTTGCAGTCCTGAAATGTTTTTGATTCACGGGAAATAAATATTGCCTTGATTCTAACCACACAGACAATTATCCATGTATCTAACTTGTTTTTAAAGTTTTTCACGGTACAAAGGAGGACCTGAGTTCATTTTTCAAGTAACAGTGCTGACTGGGACGTGAATTTGGGGCGCTGACATCTGGAAATGCTGCTGCTGAGCGCGAGGGAAGACTCTGCTTGTTTTTAGAGTGATGTGCCACTTCCCATTCTCTCGTGAGAGTGATTTATCCCTCAAGCAGAGGAGAGACTCATCGAAAAGAGAGCAGAGAGACGACAGTGTACTTGTTGATGTACAGTACCACTTTTCAACAGGTATTCGTGAGCGGAAGCAAACTTATATTATGCAAGAGTCGGATGTGTTATCACTGGCTGCAACAACCACAGACAGTCCACTGAGTAACATGAATATAACCGAGACATTTTGTTGGCAAATCTGATGTTTGGATGGTTAGATCCGGTTTCTTACAATTACAGTACAATACAAGAGTAAATGCATAAAAAGGAAATACTAAAACTCTAATACTCCACTTAGTGCTTTGTAATTAATTCACTGGAAAATAAAACCGCAATAGTTTATTCTGTCCCTAAAGGAACTATCTGCACAAAGGACTACATATACAGTCAGGTCCATAAATATTCGGACAGGGACACAATTCTCATAGTTGTGGCTCTAAACACCACCACAATGGATTTGAAATGAAACTAAAAAGATCTGCGTTAATTGCAAAATTTCAGCTTTATTTGAGGGTATTTAGATCCAAATCTGGTGAACAGTGTAGTAATTACAAAAGCTTTCACACTTTTTAAGGCACCAAAAGTAATAGGACACATTAGCAACCACTTTCACTTTTTAATACTTGGTTGCAAATCGTTGGCAGTCAATTACAGCCTGAAGTCTGGAATGCATAGACATGACCGATTGAGCATGCGTTACACATGCTGAAGACAAAATTGAAGGGAAAATGGCCCAAGAACAAGCAGGAACTGAAGACAGTTGCAATAGAGGCCTGGCAGCGCATCACCAGGGATGAACTCTTGCATCAAGTTATGTCTACGCATGTCATTAGCCAGGAGTTGCTTTATTTATTTATTCTTATTTTATTTGAGGAAGTTACGCTGGAGTTCACTTTGGGCGAGAGGCAGGGTATATACCCATCCAATCACAGGACACCTATATAGACAAACAACCTTTTACACTCACATTCACACCTATTGACAATTTTGTCTGTTCAATGAGTGTGAGAGGAACCCAGAGGGTGCAAACGCCACACAGGAATGCCTGAGCCAAGATTCGAACTTCTACCTCACGACTGTGAGGCTGACATGCTAACCACTACATCACCATGTTGCCTTGCTACTTTGTGCAATTTCAAATGTTTCCCAGGCCCAACAAAATATAATCACAGCATGCTGTAGTGTGCACCCGGTGTCGGTAAACTGCGGGAAACACATTTTAGGAAGAAACAGCACATATAACACTGGCACAGTTCCTGTATATGAGAGCCGCACATAACAACGGGACTCAGTTCGGATGCCAACAATGGCTGATTTATATCAACTCACTTGATGACTAAAATACAATCTCACCCCGAGACCCTCTTTATGTGTTTTTTGTGACCTATGACTCCTAATTAGTTCAACCGTACAATTGGCTCTTTCTTAAGTCCCCCTGACCCTGTGTGTATTTGAGGCCTCAGTGGTTTAGAGGACAAAACTAGTTGGGGGTTGCTGTCGCGCGATATGGAATTGAATTCAAGACCTATATTAAGCATAATAATAGAGAGATTGCTGCATTTACCTACTGAAGTGTCTTCATTTTAAATATGGCTAATGTGAGGATATTTAGAACGATGCTAAAGTGGTTCTGAGCAATAAAACCAGCAAACATGTCTTATTGGGCTATTTTCCAGGGAGTCTCCTCTTAATGTGTTTTCCAGACACCCACATGCCCTTTCAAATTTTGTCCGACCACAGCTCGAAGCGGTTTTGTCCCAGGAATACAAAAGGGCCACCCAGTCTATAAAAATAGCTTTTAGTGAGTGAATCGTATGCTGGAAATTGTATCAGCGTTCATAATCCAGTTAGATGCTGCATGGGGAAAAAAACAGAGGAGAGCTTCTGCGACGGTAGCCCAGACATTTGCTTTGGGTAGAAGGATGTGATTTTTAATGCATTCCTGTTTCTAAATTCACAAACAAGTGGCTTTTGGGGTCCTGACAGAACGGACGGTCAACTCGAAGGTCACCTTTTTGATGCAAAAATGGAACAGTGGAAAAACCTGCCTAGAGTGAAAGCCAATGTGATGCACCATGCATGTCCTTTCTGTTTTGTTATTGAGCTCTTGTTATGACTACAGACAGACGTGGTGATTCAGACAAAGTTTTGCTTTAGCGACATTAACTAAAGTAGAGAACGGCGGGTCAGATGGTCTGCTGTTGAGTCAGGACAGCAGCTGGTGCCAAACATTGTGTTTAGGAACTGACCTCAGGGATGGAGGGGTGAGTGAGAGGCATGTACAGGAGACCAAAAGAATCCTACAAGTCCTGAAAGGGTGACGGGACAACAAGGGAGAGTGCGCATAATTTGTATGGTTTATTTCACTTAAAGTATTGTTAAAAAAATATATATTGAAAACCATGCTATGTAGTGGTTAGCACAACTACTTCAAAGTGCTGAGGTTCATTGTTCGAATTGGTGGCTTTGGCCTGTGTGGTGTTTGCAAGTTCTCCCTGTGCTTATGTGGGTTTGTTGTCAGGTTAAGTGAAAGCTCCAAATTTTCTATAGGTGTGAATATGCGTGTGTGTTTTTTTTTGTTTTTTTTTTTGTTTGACTGGCAACTCGTCCAAGGTGTACCCTGCCATTCGTCCAAAGTCAGTTGGGATAGGCTCCAGCTCACCCGCAACCATAATGAGGACACATGTATAGAAAATGGATGCATCAAATTTAAAGGCCAATTTAAAGTGATTGAGAGTCTGAATGCATTGTGTGATTGTAATGCTTTCCAAAGAAACTCCCAAATTAATGCACACAGAAACCATTCTGTACTTATATCACCGAACATTTGCATGTGTCTTCTTGTAGAATTGTGTGTCTGTGTGTGACTGCATGCTCTGACCAGAATGTGATCCCAAAACACCACTATATTGTATTTATAATGTGGAAGACCCCCTGGCTTGTGTCTAGGCCCTCTTGTATTTCTCAATCTTTCCATTTGGAGAATGAAAACACAAGAACACAATCACCAGTGGTTTCCTTCCCTGCCTTCCCATCGTTCCTACGCTGCATGCTCCCTTACTGTCACTAGGAACGCTGACTCTGCAGATTTACTGATTTTTTTGTTTTTTTTGTTTTTGTTTTTGTTTTTGCAAATAGAGAAATCATCTTTCAACATTTGGCGAGAGCAGCCTCCAGTAGATGAAATGTTTTCCTAAACCAAATGACTCACAGTAGGTGTCATTGGCTATTAGTTGTTAAAGGAGACATGATGCATTTCTTTTCACGATTTCAAACCAGCAATTATAGTACACTTTACACACCCTACTAATGTCCTACCTTGCTGAAATTAACCCATTTTAGGCACTGGCCCTGACTAAAACAAGTGAGCTACTTTATACCCTGCTCTATATACTGCTGGGCCAATGGGCTTTGCTACCATGACAACGGCACTTGGGCAACGTGGCCTTTACTTCGAGAATCATAGTATGGGGGGAGCACCTTTAAAGACAAAAGCATTTTCACCAATGGAAGTAGCACTTCATCCACTAAACTGTGTGTATGTGGCGCAGTGGACACATCTTTCTCCCAAATAACCTCCCACCGCCATTGCGTAACTTCACTGAACAATCAAGTATGTGACGATTATCAGAAGCTAACGCTAATCTGGGCATGCAACACGACTCCATCCCTGCTCACCCTAGCTGCCAAGTCATGGGCAGAAACGATCGGTGCAGAGGTGGTTATTGTGTAAATTAGTGGAGTTGTTTTATCATAATTTGGTAAAATTCTGAAGTCACAGACACATTTACAGAAATAAGCAGATGCCAAAATATTTACTTGGTTATTTAATTTCGTACTTGATGAGTGGGCAGGCATTCCAAAGAACAAACTATTTGTATATAAGAAATTAAAAAGTGCATTTTCACATTATTTATTATGGACCGAAACACGACAGATTCGAGACCCGCGATGGATCAGAACTGACTTTGATACTATTCTTATGTATTTAACAAGTACATTCCTCATTCCTTTTGTTAAAAGTGTGAAACTACAAAATAAAATCACACATAAACACAAATATGCACAGGAACACTCTCAACAAAGGCAAGCCTCAAGCAAAAGGTAGCAGCCGCTTCTAGCATCACGTTGCAGGAGAGAACTATATCAAATATCTGAAAAGTTCCCCGAAACATGGCACTTCATGCAAGCAAGCACACGCACAGTATGGGAATACTATCTGCTCACTCTGCTGCCTCTTTCTGACCTCCTTCTGCTCTTCTTTTTTTCCCCCGTCTGAAATATGGGCCTTTTCTCTCTTTCCGCTCTTATGCAACCACTTCATAAATAGAAAATGGTTGTGTCACTCAATTACAGTATTTATGCTGGAAATGGATTACATGCTCAGGCCAAGGTTTACGCAAGAGCCCACGCATGATTTTATCCATATTCCATTACTTTTTCTCTCTCTCTATCTCTCTCCGGAGTGACTCATTCATTTCTGCAGCACAGGTGGGCTTGTTCTTGTTTCTATTTATTTTTTGTTTAGCAGCTCAGCAAAAACTCTGCAGAGGTTTGGTCAAATGGGCCAACGTGTGGGATTAAAAGGTTTATCCATTTTCTATAGCCCTTGCCCTCATTAGGGTTATAGGTTGTCTAGTCTATCCCAGGTGATTTTTGGCAGGAAGTCGGGTACAACCTGGAGTGGTTGCCAGCCAATCGCAGGACGGATATAGACAAACAACCTTTCACTCTCACATTCACACAATTTAAACATGCATGTTTTTGGAATGTGGGAGGAAGCCAGATTACCTGCAGAAAAACCCAAGTAAGCACGGGGAAAACATGCAAACTCCATCACAGAAAGGCTGGAGGTGAGATTCAAACCCAGAACCTTGGAACTGTGAGGCAGAAGGGCAAACCAATGTAACACCGTGCCGCCCTCAAAGGCTTGTGTTTCGAAAATGTCATCGTGGTGATGATGCATTTTATTAATATTTTTCTAATGATGTTGTTTAACTGCAATGGAACCAACAGTGCCAAATGCCGTGTCGTACAACTTTAAATTGCATAAAAATGACATCATATCACACGAGATATTTCACAGCACTTCAGCATACTTTGTGAGACTTTAGCTCAGATAGCATCTAAATTATGAACAACACAACTGTGTTTTGCATTTTATTTGGCTTTTTCATTATTATGAAAATACGTTTTTTTTTCCACAAAATGAATTAAACTCATATCTCAAGGCGCCACTGTATTTCACATTGATTTTCTGTGCACCAAACTATAGTTATTCTCTATCAAATGGATTTTTTGTTAATATTATTGTGTGTCTTCTACTGATTAATTGTGTTAACATTAATGCTTCAGTTTTCATACGATTCAGTTTTAGTCAGACTTTTTGGAATGGATTAACCACAAAAACCAAGGTTCCACGGTAATCGAATCAAGATATCAGAGTGTATCAAAGTGGATCACAGTGTTTTTGTTCACTGGAATGTGCGGCATACTTGACTCGGAATTCAGGAGCTGAGTCCCTCAAACGGGGGTCCTCAAATGACCCCTCTTCAAAGGTGAGGAAGGAAGGATGGGAAGTGTGAAGAGGAAAGGAAGCAATGCATTATTTTTCCAAGAGGGCGGTTGTCTGTTCCTCGCAGTCAGGTACGCTTTGTATTTCAAGCACTTTAACAAGCAGCTTTGTCCTTCCAGCTGTGTATTGTTTTGATGCTTTAGCTGCTGCTGCATTAAAATCGGTCTTGGTGCGTCATCCGCTTGGTCTCATCCTCAGCCCGGTGCTTCCTGTATTTGCTACCTGCTATTATTGTGAATTTTGACACAACTCCCTCCAATGCAGCAGAATATTTCAACTGCTGAATGACTTCAACTCAAATAATCAGAGATAGTTTAGGAGTGGAAATAAATCCAACAATTCCCCTTTTTACATAGATAAAAGGCAGACAATAACTTTCCTTCAAATATAAAGTTCATTTGTCGTTTACTAACTTGTCTCAAATAAAGGAAAGACCCTTCAAAAAGTTAAATATTAAAACATCGGTTTAATCTCACAGCACCTATTAAAATAATGACTACAAGAGGCTGTTGCTACTTTTAACACCTTTTAATAGATGGTTCATTTATGTTTATCGCTAGAGAAGAAGAAGAATTGCCCTTCCGCTTCAGAATTTCCCTTAAAAATGGGTTTCTATGCTGGGAAAAGGCTTTATGAAAAAGGTAAAATGGAAATGAAAAGAGCCGGCACAGCGGCCAACTGGTTAGCACATCTGCCAGGCGGCACCCTCTATTATTCAACATCATGGGAACTCAAGCTAGGAGAGGGTGGAAAAAAACTCTCCTCTCATGCGCGAGCCGAGTGGAATGTGAAGAAGAAGAAAAGTGTTCTTTCAGAGCTTTTAATGGGACATAGCCTACTCCTTCAGGCTGAAACATAACAGTGTGTGTAGTTGTAGGTCAGGTGTTGGAGGGCTCTCCTTTCAACTTTCAATTGATCAGCTATATTGGCTATTTTGTTTTTTAGAAACAGTTTTTATCCATGTCAATCCACCTGCCCAGTTCATTGCATTTTACTCATTTCAGTTGGAGGCTGTTTTGGGCTAAACAAAGACTATTAGCTGACATGGTAAAATTGTTGATTCTTTCGACTCATCACGCCTTAAGTAAGGTGATGAGCCACTTGTGGCCAGTGTCAGAATGGGTAGCCATAGGATGAAAACGTTTTTCTTGTATACAAATAGTGGGCCCTCTGGAGTGCCTGCACACCCATAAAGTATGAAATTAAACAACCAAATAAATCTTTTGTTTTCTGGCCATTTCCTTTATGTGTCTGGAAGCGAGCCATTCTGAACTTCAACCTACTGTTACATAACAGTGGGGCTAATCTACATAACAACTCATAAAAGGTTATGAAATATAGCAGTTTACAGCATTGTACTTTATTAAACAAACAAAATAACATACGTAAAGAGAATGTAAAGAATTACACAGTGTGTACATTATGATTTCATGCATTATTTAATGAGCATTGTGTCTGGTTTTGTGTGCCATGGCCACCAGGGCACAGTATAATATGTTTGTTGGTATGGGTTGCCGCCATTTATATTCAAATATTAGTTGTTTAAAGGTTCATAACAACAGCAATATCAATGCTAATTTCATTACCTGTCGATGGTGTTTCCCATTATGTGGTAGCAGCGAGCTAGCAGACTTTCACATTGCAAAGTGAGGTTAAATGCACATTGTGTAATTCTCTTTGTTGTTGTTTTTTTTATTATTATTTTGACAACAAACTTCAACTGGGAGTGGCAAAAAACAGCTTAAAGCAAGCACCTGGCCTCTTTTTTAAAGAACCGTTCACTGCCAAACTGCTGCTTGTTGTGACGTTCGCTGCCGCCGTCTCACGCTCGTGTCTCAAATTTTTCTCACAAGTCAAAGCAAAAGTGACGACTCATTCATTCATTCATCATCCGTACTGCTAATTCTCACTATGGCCGCGTGTGTGCTTGAGCCTATCCCAGCTGACTCTGGGGGAGAGGCAGGGTACACCCTGAACTGGTCGCCAGCCAATCGCAGGGCACATATAAACAAACAACCATCCGCACTCACATTCATACCTACGGGCAATTTAGAGTCTTCAATTAAGCTAGCATGCGTGTTTCTTCTCCATTCTCTACATAAACCTATAATCTCGAGTGTAAATGCTGTAGTGTATTGTCTTTACGACCACTAACCCCCACCCACCCCACCCCCCCACACATACACACACACACACACTCGAGGCCCTGCTCCTGCCTGTTCAATCCCTGGCCTAAAACAAGAATATGCATAATGCTGTATGTCTCCTTTAAGAATCCGGCGTGGCGGACCTCCTCTGGGCAGCATTATTTTCCTCAATACAACAATTGCATGGGACAAGACGTTCAGGACATTCAGTGTGCGATTCTCACAGTCGTATAAAAAAATATTTCTACATTTATGTTTATAAATATAAAATAATAATTTGTTTTGTACCAGCAAAGGAAAACCACAATAACAAACATATTGTTAATTGAATTCTTCTCTGATGGGCTCTTGTTAGATTTTGCAAGTGTAACTAATGTTGTGGCCAGAGCAGAGTTATTAATTACAACACAAATACATCCTGAGAGGGTTTATTTATACTCCCAGTTCTTTGGCCGAATAGTGAGGTGGTTGGAGGCTCTCCCAGTTAACAATGGGTGGGACTGGTCCATAGCAGGCCAACTGCAGATTTTTCTGCTTAATCTAAGTATTACTCATTTCTCTTCAAAAAGCAAAGGAAGAGGAAGAGGTTTAGTTTTTTACCATTGGAGAAATGTAACATGAAATGTAAATTTTTCCAAATATATTTAGTAAACATAAATAAAATGGATTCAGCATTTTGGACCATGATCAAAGACTTAGACTGTTTAACATCGTCGTATAAAACACAGATCCAAATAACTGGCAGAACCAATGCATGGGCTAAAAACATCTAACAATACAGGCCAGTCCTCAGTATATGACGGAGTTCTGTTCCTCTAGGTAACCTACATTTGCACGTAATTGTACATATTATCTCACTAAACAACACTACCGCAGAAGTAAAGTCAGAATTACAGTAAATATTTGTATGAAAAACAATTCATGACTCTGTTTCACCAATGCAACGTCACAACTAGTAATATTTGACTCCTTCTGACCAATCAAACGGAGCACATGACCAGTCTCCGCACAACCTCTCACAAACGCAGTATACAAAGTGACTTCTTTACATGAAACATGGCATAAATCTATATTTACCTTACAGATAGGCTCGAGCTCACACACAAGTGAGGATATGCAGTAAGGAAAATGGGTGAATGGAATATGGTGGGGGGGGAACTGTCAAATGTCACGCGCTATCATGCGGCCACCTAAAATGTCAACATTTCAGCCTACAACAACTTGGAACTTGAGAAAGACAGAAGAGGCTGTCTCAAACTGTGTTTGCAAAATGTAATGCTCTGTGGAATAAAACCAGCACTTCAAGCACATCACGTGCATGCAAATTGCAGTTTGGTCGACCCACTCAGACCGGTTTGAGCTCTGTTCCTCGCTGTAGAAAGGATTGTAGGCGTTCAAAAGGAGCAGCTTGAGAAAATCAATCCGCAATGTACACACAGCACTGAAGATAAAGATGTAAGTTGGCAGAACCTTTTGAGTAATGAAACAGATGTCAGCACAGCTGATAAATGTGGGTAAATCCACCTGTTGGGGTTCAATATAATCAAATCATATACAAAATTAGTCATCTCTGCCTCATGAGCCTATTGTGCTGTTTCACGTAAACAAAGACACTTAATTAAAGACCATTTATTGTGGCTGAATTTGTCTCTGTTATTCTATTTTTAAAAAAAATCAAGTTATATCGTTGGGCCACAATTTAATTCCTATTTTATATTTTTGTGTATTTGACATTAATGTGCTATTTAAAAAAATTAACAAATTAGAAATTACTCCTTACTCAGTACTCGAGTTTTTCATTTTGTTTATTATTATTTATTATTTGGCTACTTTACCCACATCTGTATGGGTAGCACAAGAAGACACGCTTATTTACCACCATACTATTTCATTGTTTTATATTTATAGCCAAGAAGTGTTTTTCAGACATATTTACAGTTATGACTTTTCTACTTGCGTTAGTGATTGACTACGCTGAAATCCGTTGTAAACCGAGGACCCCTTTTTTTATTTAAACTTTCAGGTGAGGCTCAGTTGAGGTCTAAGTGTATATATGTCAATATATATATTAATTACCAGTTTATCGTAAAATGAAATTTTAAAATAAATCAACAAGGGAAAACTACGAGAAATATAAACGACGCAGAAATAATTCTTACTTTTTGTTGGGATTTTATAGCTCTATTCAGTATTTGGGATGACACTGCCCTCGTGTGGTTACATCTGGCGCTACAGCTGCTTAGAAGAAGGAGGATCAGTGGAGCAGCAGGGTGACACCCACAAGCACAGGTACATTTTTATTTTTTTTTTCAAAGACAGTAATCCAAATCCAGTAGACCAAGAAAAGGCTGTCACATGCTGTAAATAACATGAAGAGACATCAGTGATGGACCTTACTACAAAGAAGGCAGATGTTGCTCTTATTTAAAAAGTAAGCGGGATTTTCAAGGCCCAATAAGTAACAATGGGAAGATTAGTGGCTGAGCTGCTTCTGATCCTGCTCATTTCTACAGGACAAGTTTATGCAGGTAAAGTGTGTGTAAGAGAAGTTCCCGTGTTTTGGAGTGGCTATTTGTAGTACCCTTTTACCACCCTTGCAATGAAGAAAAAAAATGGCAAATGGCAATTTTAATTATTTGTTGTGTTTATAAGTAATTTTGTCACACCACCATGTACGCATAGAAATATGATGCACAAATGGTGTCTTTATTTTCTACACATTTGATTACAATTTTAAACGTGACTATTTGTTCCATCCCTATTTTTTAGAAATAAGTTAATTTGACTTGATTTTCCTATGACTCATATAGTCTTTAAATCCAAGCATATCAGTCAGTCTAGGTTTATTTAACAAATCCAAGTGCAACACTTGTACAAATCTGATGCCATTGTGATACTGTAACAGATAATGCATTGAACACGTTGCCTATGTTTTCATTTATTTTACTCATGGTAGAAAAAAACTGGATGCACTGGAAGTGTGTGAGTGTTGGCAGATTACTAATAGGGTAATCCATAAAATGAAGCAGATTAGCCATAGATGGACAGACAGGATCTTTATAATCTTAATGATGACGAGCACACTGGCTCGGTCTGCTGACTGAGTGTTTCTGTACTGCTGCCTCCATCACAGATAATCGTTTTTGAAATGATGTTGTTTTTCTGTCTCAAAATTAGGAATGATCCATTTTGAACACCGCTTTATGTTACAAGCATAGTGTCATGTCCAATAACGGGTTGATTGATAGTTAGCACTATAAATGAGTGGTTGGCATGTTTGTCACGCAGTTCGGACGTCCTAGGTATGATTCTTGGTTTACCTGTGTGGAGTTTGCTTGTTCTCTCAGTACTTGCATGGGTTTTCCCTTGATACTTCAGATTTCTCGCATATTTGAAAAACATGAATTCTCACATTCAATGAAGACTAAATTGTGCCCCGCGTTTGACTGGTGCCCAGTGCAGGATGCATCTTGCTCAAAGTCAGATGGGATAGGCTCCAGCTAAAACGAGACACTAATGAGGACAAGCACTATAGAAAATGGATGGATGGAAAGTTAGTTTCTCCATGCTTTGACATTTGGTATTTCTAAATCCACTCACACACTCATACTTCCCTGACCTGCATTCTGTGTCTAATGGACGGCAACGCTCCAATGCTGATGCTTTTTAGGTCAAATCAATTTAACCCAAGACTGCATTAGTGTTTACAAATGTGTTATTGTTGAACGCAGTGGCAACCCAAAAGAGATATGTATATTTTAGTTGTTACATGTTTATGTTCCATTGCAAGGCACATACCAACAGTATGTACTGAATGTCAGCAGTAGGGGCAGGATCCAAATACTGTACATCATTATTACCTCTTTTCAACATTCTGTTTTATTGGGGTTGTACATTGCATTCGTGTAAAACTTCACTTCGTCATTCAGAGATGTGTTTCTAATATTTTGGTTACCTCAAGAAATAACTCTCAGTATGATGCAGTGCATTTCTACACTACAACCACAAAAGTAACACATTGTTAATAGTGTATTTAGTATTCAAGTTCAACTGTCACAGCTTCTCCCTCTCAACTTTAAAACAATTAATGAGTCCAATTGAGGCCACAACCTCTATCTGCTAAAAGCCCAACCTGTGTCATTAGGGTCAACAACGAAGTCTAATTAGCATCAGAAAATATTTGGATGGCCAGCTCCAGAGTGCATTAGCTGCCATTATTGAATTTCGATTGCAGGTGTAAAGTGCAGAGTACACACCGCGTTGACAGGCCAGTCAATAGAGGATTGTGTCAGCAGTAGGCTGAGGGCATTAGCACACAGTTTTGTGGGGGGTTTATTACTTGGTGCTAAAATAACTAAAAATGATGTGTTGGCAGATCTCACAGTCGGTTGTAAGAAAGCTATACACTAGGGATAGGCAAAGTAGGGGACACTACATTCTTTGATTTGTTGCATTAATTTAGCTTTATTTCCCCTAAGATTTGTCAGTCGAAAAGTTTTATGAATTGATCTTATTACATAATAGTTGTTTTTTTAACTACACTGTAAGAATTATGATCCATAAAACCCCAAATGACACAATGAGATTAATTCAAGACTGGACCATCTGTCTCTTTTCACATCATTCCAGTGTCATTCTATGGCAACAGCTCCATCCAGCTGCAGACAGTGGAAGCCTCCTTTCAAACATTGCTCCGCTTACAGTTTAGAACTTCTAGTCAGCAAGGCCTGTTATTTTTGGCAATGGGGCCCAGAGACTTCTTGCTGTTGGAGTTGACCTCTGGGTGCCTACAGGTGAGTTACTGCGTGGTTATGATTCATACAGTATGTGTTTACATTTACTATCCCGAAGCCAGGCGAAAAAAGAAGAGTTGAACTCGACTTAGTGTCAGATTGCTCGCAAGGAGCTGCAAAATAGCCTCACTCACTTCTTTTCGGAACAGATATATTTGTGGATCTGAAAAACACCTGTAAATCGCGGCTAGATTTCTGGATCTGAAAAACACCTGTAGATCACGGGTATATTTGTGGATTTGAAAAACACGTGTAAATCACGGATATATTTGTGTAAATAATTTTGAGACGAATCTCTCCATATATGTTTGCATGTGTTTGAACTCAATATGTTGTTGCCATGTCATGTAAAGTCAATTTCTTTGGGATTAAGACAAATGTCTTAATCCCAAAACAGTTTGGACGTAGAAATGGAAGTTTTTCCTCTCTCACACAAGCTTTTTTTTGCCACTACCTCTCCGTTAAGGTACGTGTGGACCTTGGCTCGGGTGAGCGGACTCTGCGCTCAGAAAGCAACGCTAGCCTCAGTGATCTGTTGTGGCACTCTGTCGAGGTCACTCACAACCATCATCGTGTCTCCATGACCGCGGACAGAAGTTCTCACATTCGAGTCCATATGCCAGGACCGGATCTGGAGCTCAGCGTAGACTCCCTTTTTGTTGGCAGTGCATCGGGGCTCAATCATCCTCACTTTGTGAATGTCTCCAATGGTTTTAGAGGTTGTTTAGATGAAGCTGTTTTCAATGAACTCAATCTGCTGTCCAGTTTGAGGCCTTATAATGGCTACGAGACTGTCCATGAGGTGTCTCTGGGGTGTAGTAAGCTGTTTTCAGCAACAGAAGATGATTCTATCCATTTTCACAGCTCTGAAGCATTCATCTCTCTGCCACCCTGGGAGTCGCAACAAGAAGGTGTGTTTGAATGTGACCTGCACCCATCTGGGACAGAGAATGACGGTATAGTGCTGTATAGCGCCGTTCATCAGGGAGGTGGTGTTATATTAGAGATCAGAAACGGTCAATTGGTCGCAAGAGTTGTAACCATAGAGGGGAGTAAGACTGAGTTGTATTCAGATACACAACTCCACAGCAACCACATCTGGTATCCCATCCGGCTGCAAATACTACCCCACAATGTACAGTTGAAGGTAGGTGAAGAGTTGCTACAGGCCAGTCTGAGTCCAGGATTGCAGCTCATGCAACTCAGAGGACCTCTCTTTCTGGGGGGTTTAGAAGAACAAACCTGGAATGACGCAAAAGAAGCTGGACTTGTGTCTCCCAAGGCCCAGTGGAAGGCGACTGAAAGTGGATATTCTTTTAGAGGCTGCCTCAGAGAAATTAAAGTAAACACTCAAAGAACTGGCCTCCCTCATGTGATCATCTCCAAGGACATTACTGTGGGCTGTAAGATAGGCCAAACGCTAGATACCGTTTCCACTTCCAGCCCAATGTATATTCCTGAGTTTGATGCGACGACCGCACAAGAGATAAGTGATAGAAACGTCTCCAACATCCTTTTGCTGAGGAGCCTCGAGGTAGAAGAAGGAAGCTGGACGCCATTGGAGCCTAAACATATAAAGGTACTTAAGTTCTGGCTTTCACTAATACACTAGATACTATCATCTTTTAGTAAGACAATGTCTAATCTTCTAGGTGAATCTTGATTTCATAAAGTTGGGCTTGCAGCCATCTGAGTTAATGTTCCGCATTGAGGAACAGGCAGTTCACGGACACCTGCAGCTTGACCCTGGTCCTGAAGATCCCAAAGGGGGAATTATCCCAGTACCGGGAGAGGAAACAGACCTGGTTTTTAGTATGCTTGACCTCTGGCAGGGCCGAGTGATGTACGTTCACAGCGGCTCAGAGGATCTGCATGATTACTTCATGTTCTCCATCTTCTCAAACTACAACAAGGAGCTTCCTGTGTATCTGAAGGAGCACCACCTGTACCGGTTTGACATCAGTATCAGTCCTGTTAATGATGCACCAATGCTCAGCCTGCAACAGGGAAATGTTTTTACGCTCCTCCAAAATTCCAAACGGAAGGTAGGTATTAATGATTTCATGGACAAGAAATGCAATGTCTAAAAACTACATTCCAGTGAGTTATCAAACATGAAAGACTGAAGTATACATCGACAATGTCACCAGCTGACAAGAGATGTGCTGAACGTATCAGACCCTGATAGCAGTCATGCTGATTTGATCGTCAGCTCCATGGGAAACTTCGACGAGGCCGGACATCTTGAACACAAAGATTACCCTGACAGGTTGGTTGGATGGCTAGTGAGGCTTTCAATTCCAGATTGCCAGTCTAACACAAAAAATATCAAAGCATTGAATGACATAATTGCATCTTTTCTCCAGGGCCGTTAAAGTGTTCTCCCTGTATGATCTGGAGGAGGGTAAGATTAGCTTTGTCCACACAGGAGTCTCTACCTCCAGAATGGCACTCAGGGTCAGCGATGGTCAGAAGGTAAGTCTTGCAGTCACTAAAACACACACTAATTGAGATTGGATGCTTTTCTAATAAATATACTTTGCAGTTGATCTGTTTCTTTTCCTTTTCAGTTCAGCACCACAGTCATTTTGGGGATTCTTGCAGTGGAGCTTGAGCACAAACTGGTGAACAACACTGGACTGGAGGTGAACCAGGGCGGAGCGTCACTCATCACCACCAATCATCTTGCAGTACAAGTTAACGTGGTTGATCAGCCCCTGGAAATTCTCTATAATGTCACAGAGCGGCCTCAGTACGGTGAACTCCAATGTTTACACTCAAGTGGCAAATGGAAACTGACAACGGTCTTCTCTCAGAAACTTTTAGAAAAAGAACAGATCAGGTACCTGAGCACTTACCGTGGCATCCAGACTCAGAATGTCACTGAGCAGTTAGAATGCAAAGTCAGCATCGGTTCTTTTGCAACAGAGAAGTTTGTGTTTTCCATTGTGGTACGATGGATTCATTTTAAGGTCACAAGAAGCAAGATGGAGGTCAACGGTGTTCTGAAAGTTGTTGTCACTCCTAAAGACCTTCATGTCATCACCAAGGGTGTTAAACTCAATGACAGTGACCGCTATTTCAGACTTCTAACTGAGCCCAAGAAAGGTCAGCTATTACTCATTGATACAGTTCTAAAAAGAGACTCCACTTTCAGCCAGAAGAATATCACAGATGGCTTAGTGACATATGAGCTGTTCGAGAAACTGCCTGACGACACAAGAGACATTTGTAGCTTTCAGGCGTTTTCCACCCTCGCCAACTCAACAAGTCACAATTTCAGAATCCATATCAGACCTGAGTCAACCGACTTCACCATAGTAAACAAAGGCCTTTCAGTCATTGAAGGAGGAAGTAAAATCATTACGAAAAGTATTCTCTTCACTCACACAACGAGCAACCGCGAGGTCCACTACAGGATTACGGTGCAGCCGAGGCACGGTCAATTAAGGAGGATCAACCTCTCCAATTCGACCTCCATAAACGACAACATTGTAGCCTTCACCAATCAGGATATCATTGAAGAAAGGGTGGTGTATGTTCATGATGACAGCGAAACCAAGCAGGATTTGTTCGCTTTTCAAACTGTGGTGTACAACCCAACCAAACTCAATGGCAGAAAGGAGGAAAGAAACACAGTGGAACACATCGTAAACATCGCCATCCAACTCATCAACGATCAGCGACCTGTCAGGGTCGTCGATAAAGTTTTCCACGTGGCCCGAGATGGCCAGAGGTTAGTGACTTTGAATGACCTTTGTTACCGGGACGATGACTCAGACTTTGAGGATGACTGGTTGGTGTACACACGGAGGGGAATTCCAATGGGGGAGCTGGTCCTGGCTAGTGCGCCCAATCACAAACTCTACGAGTTCACCCAGCGAGATCTCAAGCAGGTTTTTTTAACATTTTTTAATACAGCATGTTCATACGTACCAATATATGGGTTTTCTGAATAACAGAAGATCGAAGAATATTATATGCGCTCTCACTCAAAAGTTTGGACACACTTTATCATGGTATTGAGTGAGAAACTGTGTCCAAACGTTGGACTGGTAGTGTGTATAGTGTTTTATTAATCAAAGGGCATTTTCTGGTTCTGTCTAGATATTAGAAGTCTGGTCCTAGACTTAACTTATATAACAATTCATAAAACGTAATTTAATTGGAATGCATTTGCTTTTTTTTCCCTTCAACTGTCTCAATTTTCACTTTGTCCCACAGAAAAATGTACTGTTTGTACACAGGGGAGTCAGCTTTGGTCGTTTCGTTTTTTTTGTGTCTGATGGGAAACATTACGTTTCTACCTTAATGGAGGTAAAATATTTTCTTTTATCCATGCTAAAAGTATTGTTTTCCCAATTTTGAAACTCAACACCCAAATCAGTAATTTGGTTGTTCTGTGGACCTGAATTTAATGTCATATCATCAAGAACACAGGACACCAGAATTACAACAAACATGAATCCAAAAAAGAAAGTCTTTGCTTCCTAGATGATGATGATGTTGATGATGATGATGATGACGATGATATTAATCAGTTAAATCACATTTTAATCTGACAATTGATCTACAAATTCTAAATTTGGGACAGGCCACTTTAATGGGTCCATAATATTTCTTTTGTGCGATAAATCTCTTTCTTTGATGCAGGTGAAGGCACAAGATCCTTACCTTGAAGTGAGCACCAACACAGGCCTTATGGCCCAGCGGGGTGGGATAACAACTCTGACCTCATATAACCTCAGTGTCTTCAGCAACCTGGACATCCGAGAGCCACAGCAAGTCACGTTTGAGGTCTTCCTTCCGCCCAAACATGGCGTCCTCCGCTTTAATGAAGGTGAAGCTGCAGCAGTGCCAGGTGCTGTTTCGTTGTTCACCCAGGAGGATCTGGAGATGGAGCGATTAGTCTATCACCATGACGGCAGCCATGTATTGTCCGATGTGTTTAATATAACGGCAAGAGCAAGGGAAAGAACCAGAGAGGGACGGCCAGACGATAGGAGGAGGGAGGTGCGTCTGGACATTGGACTGCATATAAAAATCTACCTCGAGAGTCATCAGAGGCCACCAACAGTCATAAGTAACCATCCAGTGGTGGTGGCGGAGGGGCACAATGTCTCCTTAAACAAGGACCATTTAGAGGTAAACCAGTAGATTTTGGGATTGAAAGAAAACCTAATATTTTTCATATTGTCATATAACTACTTACCTACAGGTGGTTCATGAGGACAGCCAGCCTTCAGAGATAGTCTTCACCATCCAAAATCCTCCGACCCTGGGCTTGATCGAGATGTTTTCCCCTGAGAAAAAGCGTCGAACAAAAAATGGGGGTCAGAGGCGTCTCTTCCGGGTGCATAAAATTTTACAACTAACCTTAATCAAAGCTTTTACAATTAACCTTACATGAACTATACTTACCAGCTACTACCAAACTTTGTCTTAAATTTGGTGATCAATAGGCACTTGAAATTTGCACTTCAAAAATGTCCAACATTTTCCAGCAGATAATGGGGTTGGTAAATTAAAGCTCTCTAATTAGACTTGTCCTTCTGGAATTTATAGGAATTCAGATGGCAGCCAACAAACTCTTTCACCCAGGAGGACATCAACAAGGGTTTTATCATCTACCATCAGAGGGCTACAGGAAGCAGGACCAATGACTCTGCTCTTTTGGAGGCCACCAATGGGTTCACCAAGGTTGGACCCATCAGACTGGAGATTGACATAATTCCAACACTGCTGCCTCTAAAGGTTAAACCAAATGGAAGAAGAGCCAGGTCTTGATGAAACTGCAAAATATTCAAGTCATGTTTAATTCTGTAGGTGTCTGACTTGAACTTGGATGAGGGGTCGTCACTGCTGCTCACACTTGACATCATCACGTTTGATAGTCATCACTTTTCAGGGATGAATTTCCTCTATCAGATTGTTGTTCCTCCACGACACGGTCACTTGGAGCACAGCCGGATCCCGGGGATGCCCATCACTGCATTCACGCACACTGAGGTGCATGCAAGTCTCCTCTAAATTGAATTTTCTGAACGCATCTTGTTTCATTTAAATGGGGTACACACATAACCGATATTTAAAATGTGAGAGAAAACCTGCATCTGTCGTGTACCGCTCTAAAAGTGTGTGGCGTGTTTCAGATGACAAACGCAACACACCATACACATAATGATGTCTGTCATAGTACCAAAGGTTAGTGACATAGCACACAGCGCCACAGTATACAGACTGCTGGACAATACACAGTAAGTAGAAGTACAAGAAGAAATAGAAGAAGCTTGGTCTTGACCAGGCACATCAGGATTTATGGTAATCGTAGTGATCATAAATATTGAACAGATTTAGCATTTACGATTGTCAATCACGACCGTTTTCTGAGCAAATCAGGAAGGAAAAACTGCTCTTAACACACACCACACTACCAGATAGTTCATCCGGTTAATATTTTAGAGACGTCCGATAATAGGATCTTTGCTAACCTTAAACGGAAGGGCATAATAAATTCTCAAATTCCTGACAGCTTATCAGTAAGTGTGTACACCGTTTTAGGGTTATTTTTGTCGAACATAAAGAATTTGGATTTTCCAGGTGGAACGGGAATACATTTCCTATATCCATGACGGCAGTGACACAGTGAGAGACAACTTCACCATCATAGCTAATCAGACAGAGAACCAGAAGCACAGTCTGCCATGTATTGTCCACATCAATGTCACGCCTGTCAATGATGAGACGCCCGTTGTTACAAACAACAAGGGGCTGAAGGTAGGACGTAACAACCACAAAAAAAATATTTTTGGAAATGAGTAGAAGATCTTGCCCAATATAATTGCAGTGGTCCCTTTTGAACTCTGGTTGCGATTCCAACAAGAAATCAAAACCCAGACAATATCGGGTTAGATGGTACATACCATCATGCATCAACTGATCTTTCTTTTCAAAGAGTTTTTTTGCATTCATGAGGGAAGATTTTTTCTGTGTATATACCCTTTCACGTCATTGATAGTGAATTGGTACATTCGTCTGACTTCGGTGCAAGTGCATGGGTTCAGTCCCCACTTGGTGACGGTGTGAATGTGATTGTGAGAGGGTGTAGTCCGCCTTTTGTCCAAAGCCGGCCAAAATAAGAAAATGATAGAAGTAAGAATGGAAATATTTGAAAGTGGAACCCCGTCAAAGGTGAGGCTCGGTACCCCGGAAAACAGATTGGGCCTGAGTTCTAAGGGTTTGCTGTACTCCCCGGAAATCCCAAATTATTTCCTCTTCTAAATCCAATCATTGTTCCTCTCAGGTTTGGGTGGGTTCAGTGACAGAAATCTCTGTGGACGATCTATGCGCAGAGGACTCAGATACTCCACCCGAGTCGCTCGAGTTCATCGTCACACCACCCAGTAATGGTTACCTAGCTCTGAGGAGTTCCCCTTCCAGACACATCCTGAACTTCACGCAAAGTCACATTGAAAATGGCCAGCTGGTCTTTGCGCACAGTGGTGAGACATAAAAAATTCAAGAGGTGGTTAATGAATATTATTGGATTGATGCTGGCACTCTCTTTTCTCTGTTTTAGGTGCTTTGTCTGGTGGTTTCCACTTTCAAGTTAATGATGGCGTGAACTTTGCCCCTCGCCAGATCTTCAGCACAACAGCTCATTCTCTTGTTCTTACACTACAGAGAAACCATCCAATTGAGGTCTACCCAGGTATACAAACTTTTAATTACACTACAGCGATTGAAATCTATTACACACGAGAAAAGGACCTGAGCCTGTTAGACTGATTTAAGATTATATTTGTTAGATAAGATTCATTGTTAGATTCACAAATTCAGTGGTTTTAACCTACATATTAACAGATTAAACATCAATGAATGATGGAGTCCATCATGTCTTTAAATGTTCCTTGTCTGTGCTCTATCAGTTACAATTCTCATCCAAACATCTTAAACTTTTCATCCTATTTCTAATCAAGAATTCAGTACAAGAATTTGAAGTAGCCGAAGACAAAGAACAAATCAATATTATTTCTATGTCTAAGCAAGAGTACTACAGCCTTTTGAATATTGTTTTAATTTTATTTTCTTTAGACCTGGTCTGAAGCTCACTGTGTCTGTTGTTTTCACTTTAAAGGTTCAGTGACGCCAATTTCGGAGAAGGAGCTTCAGGTAGTGACCAACGACCCCACTGCCAATGGAAGAAACCACACTGTGGAGTTTATAGTGACTGTTCCTCCAAAACTTGGCCGCTTGGTCCGTCACATGCCTGACAACTCAACTCAGGACGTTTCTACATTCACACAGACCATGGTGGTCACCATTTATGTCTCTGAATGCATAACAGTATTTCATTTTAATGTAGAAATCTGGTAAATTTCAGTTCTTATTTATGCCTTAGGTGAATTCAGGGGTTATTTTGTATGATCAGAACAAGCCAGAGTCGGTGGGATGGTTGGCTGGAGATACGTTTTCTTTCACTGTGTCTTCTCCTCCTGCCTTCCTTCCGCCAACCACCTTCACCATCTTGATCTCCTACCAGGCAAACAAACATCATGATCATCAACATCACACCAGACTCTCCAACAACGCAGGTATACGCTGTCAAAAATAAGGGCCTATATACTGTATGTTTCTCAAGGTATAATCTAGCTAATTATTCAACTGTTAATGTAATTGTTTATTCAGGGGGTCCTTGGTTTACTCAGTATATAAATGTAAACATTTGAATGAAAATAACTTCTAACCCATAAATATAAAACAATAAAATGAGTATCAATGCAGTGGTACCTAAGTGTGCATTGTTGCGCTCTTGAAACTGCGTACGTCGGTATGAAGCTATACGTGTCATATTTAAAAAGTCACAGGTATCTTCCAAACAAGTCAAACTGTTAAAGGTATACATGCACTACTTTTAGCCAATTTCCACCTTCAGTACAGTTCACAATCTTTCATTTCCTCTAAAGTCCTTATCATTTTTGTCAAACTGCCATCAGGATACCAAATACAGTTGAAGGTATCTAAAGAGGTGGAGCCAAACACTATGCTGTTGATTGATTGGTTGACAGAAAATCAGCACGAAAAGTGGTGCGACACCGGGAACAGAATAGGAAGAAGATCACGCGACAACATGCATATGCCAAAAAGCTCAATCACGAAATGCTGGAAATCTACCATTGTTGTCCTTGGTCATCTGGGTTATGTGACTTACATCTTTGTTGAAATCTTTGGCGGTTTATACAATGTCAAGCGGGTTGTATAATTGACACAGCTATCACATCCAATGCCGTTTGTACTGCTTGGTAGAAATGTGGCAAGCAGAATTGTAAAGGTCCAGAAGTACTCTAAAACAATTTTTTTCATTTTAGACAGGTAAACTTTACTTTTTGTGTCTCAGGTGCTGTGGTGTCAGAGGGTGGCAAGGTTACAATTGACCAATCTAAACTTGATGCCTCTAATCTCCTGTGGAAAGTGCCCAAGCCCCTCCAGAAAGACCACCAGGTTGTTTACCGTGTTATTTCCCTGCCACACCATGGAGCTTTGTCAATCCAAGGATTTAACCTCACCAGGTCTCTTAATTCCTTCCACCCTCAGCTTTAAGGCATCTGTTTTAATTGCGTAGGTTGGGTGCAGACAATTCTTTATATATGGTTTGTTTTTTCTTCAAGGGACCAACCAGATTTCTCTCAGATCACTCTGAACAAGTTTGGCATCACATACATACATGATGACTCTGAGACCACAAGTGACAGCTTCACTTTCCAGGCCTGGGTGGCTCCTCTGGATGCCTCCTCGTCTTCATCTCCGTCTCACATGTCCGCTTTTTCCTCGGATTCCTCCTTGTCGTCATTCTATTCGGCCTCGTCTTCCCTTTCATCAGTAGACTTGGAGTCTTATCACCACGTCGAGGACAGCCTGACGGTGACAGAGACTTTCAACATTACAGTGATGCCAGTCAACGACCAACCACCACTGCTAAGGAACAGATCCCCCAGTATGAAGGTTGTAGTTGGGGAGCGAGTAATAATTGGACCAGACAAACTGCAGGTGGGTGGGCACATTTTTGCACTGCTTGATACAAAATAAAATGTGTTGCTTTTGCTAACAATCTGTTTTCATCTACAAGAACAGGTAGAAGATCATGACACCCCTCCGGAGGAGCTGCATTACCTTGTGATCAGTAAGCCCAACAACGGCTACTTGACTCTTGGCGAAAGACCAGAACCAGTGACGTCGTTCACCCAGTACGATGTCAATCACGGCCGGCTGCATTTTATCCAACAGGTGAAAAAGTCAGAGACTTTCCATCTTTAATGATGTTTGCCCATTTGTGTGCTTTAGAAAGCAGAACATGTGCATGCGCTTGAGTCATTATCTGTAAATCATTTGTCCTCGGTTAGCCAATAGCAGGATTCAAAGGAGACCTGCATTTTTTTTTCAATAAAAAAAACACTTTTCCCAGGTGTTTTGACAATTTTTTGTGAAATTATTCTGTCAAAATACCCCAAGGATCGAGACTTACAGATCACTGAATAAAGCATTTTTTTAAGACTCTCAGAACTGTCTAATGAGCAACCGATGCCGAGTATGGCTTTCATTACCATGATGGCCGACGGTGGAGCGAGGTAAGGCAGTTGAAGAGGCAAACGGCTCTACTTGCGGAAATGGAAAAAGCGCCTGTAAAGAGAAAAAAAAAAATTTCACTCGCTGAGGCAGCATTTAAAAATGTAAGTATGTGCGGATTAACAGAAGTTAACGCTGTTAGCTGATGATAATCTGTACATCCAACAAAATTCAGTGCAGCTCTGCTCACCTTTTAGATTCGCCTTTGGATGATAGTGTTTCACAGTGTATTCTCACGGCCGGACTCTGGCTGTTTCTTGAAAGTTGCTCTGGATCTTTGTCCAGTTTATCTGCCAAGTCATTGATGGAGAAGCTTTGTGTGGGGGTAATTATTTTGTAAATTAGCCCCAGTGTTACGCAGCAGGCAGGCAGAAGTGAAGAACGGCTTGTTCAAAAAAGCATTTTTATTTTTGTTTTAGTAGGCAGATAGCATTCAAATTTAATGGGTGGGCAGCCCCTTACAGAGGCCAAACTTTTTGCATCCAAGAAATTAAAAAGTACATTTTGCATAAAACATACTATTTAACTTAATTTGTTTCTTTCTATACTTTTCATTAATTTCTGTCTTTTATTTTCTCTCCTCTTTGGTTTGGATTCACCAGGGCGAGCCTTCAACTGGCGTTTTCTACTTTAACATCACTGATGGACATCATCGTCCACTCTACAAACTGTTCAGTTTGGAGGTGATAAAGCCCTCTGTCTTCATTGTGAACAACACTGGCCTATCATTGGTGCAAGGCAGGACAGCAGTGATCCTGACAACCAACCAGCTCGCAGCTCAAACAAACAGTCGCAGCCAGGCCAAGATCACCTACACGGTCACCACACACCCTCATCATGGACGTATTGCCATAAATGACCAGGAGGTCATGACCTTCTTCCACGAGGATCTCCAGTATGGCCGTGTTGTTTATCACATGACTGATCTTAGCGAATCGGAGGACAGCTTTCAAATCTCAGTGTCAGCCTCGGCGCCAGGTGTTGAATATGGAAATGTGACTGCACAGACGGTGAAGGTGGTAGTGCGACCTCTCATCTATCTGCGAGAACCAGTGAAAGTCCCCAGTGGCATCGCTGTGAAACTGGGGAAAGCCATGATGGACGCCTCCGAGCTGGCGAGAATCAGCAGAGTCAATCCGGTCTTTGAGGTTCTGTCTCCACCAAAACATGGAAAACTAGTCAAGGTATGGATCCTTCTGTTCATCTTGTTGTCAATTTCTCATTTCATAATTGCTCAAAGTGGCTGTATAAACAAGAGCACAAAAAACAAAAATGAGAAAAAGATTTGCAGTTGTCTGCCCTGACAATTTTTTGCGCAGATTAGGGAGGAATAATTCTGCCCGATTATTGTACAGTACTATGTGTGTACTCTCCTTTAGTCACCGATTACATCACCAAACAAATCTACATCTTCTGTTTCTGTTCATCTCAAAGTACCCTAACAAAAGCAACAATCCTCCTGCTTTTATCAAGATATCTTACATAATAAAACAAAGTAGATGAAGTAAAGTGTCTGTATCAATGACACGCAAAATTGTCTGTAATTATTGGTCAGTGTGAAATTAAGAACTCTATTTGACATAGGATAAGCAACGTCAGAAATTTGCAGATGACACCTCTCTATCAGTCACTATTATGAACTAGTCTTCATGTGTTCAATGATTGTTTTTCTACGCCAGAGCAAAGAGCCTAGGGTTTCGAATGGTATTTGGCATAAGATTGCAAAAGTATTCTGAAGTAAATATCTACAGATGGCCAGATTATCATTCGTTGAATTTTCAGGTCTCAATGATTTGATGATGTCAAAGCAAGATTCATGTTGTTGATCAGGCTTGTGTTTCCCCTCTTCACAAATGTAATCAATATAAGGGGGCGTTAACCACTAGAGGTCAGCAAAAGCAGCTAAGTACTGTAAAACAGTCAAAGTACTGTACAGTATTTAATGTATTTTGATATACAGTACTTACTGTGCAAAATACAACAGCGCCATGACCTCTGCTAATTATTCTAGTTGTAGTAATATCATTAATAGTTAGATTTAAAAATTTACCCCATCAGTATTGATAATTATAATAACATTATTAGTTATTGATACAATTATTGATATACGCAGTCTTCTAAGCCTTTTGCCAATCCCTCTCTCCTATTGCCTCTCTCTATTTCTGCATCTCCACCTCCATCCAGCCGCTGGAGGGCAAACGGCAGCAATATCGCTGGCGTCGGGCGGAATCCTCGCATCTCTAAAATCATCCCTTTTCAGGGAACCAAAAACTAAAAAATAAAAAGCATCTTTGCTGAGGCATTAACGTTGCATCATCAAAGAGAGCAAGCCATTTTGAACACTTAAATTAGTCAAACAGTTGTAAAAACAACAGACCCATGTGAGGACTGACTAAGAGTGGATAGAAGGGTTTGTGAAAAAATATTAAAATTGACCGATTTTGGAAATAGGTTTTAGCCCAAGTGATATGTAATGTGCCTTTGGAGAACTGTTGTGAATTGGTGTTGTGTAAAACCGACTTTATTAAACCATCAATCGTGTATACTGCTTAACCGCATTAGGGTCGTGGGTGGGCTGAAGTCCATCCCATCTGACTTTGGGTGAGAGGTGGGGTACACCCTGGACTGGTTGCTGGACCATCACAGGATTTTATTAATCCCATGCGGGAAATTAAGAGATTAGAGTGGCAGTGTCAAATTTTTTGGGAGGGGTTTCGGCACAGGTCACATTAGTGGTTTCCTTCAGAGGGTCATTATAACTGTGTAATAAATGTATAATCGCCTCATTACATATACATATTAGATATACAAAATAAATTGATGGATATCAAATTTTAAAATCAGAAGTCAAGGAAAACAGTTAGTTCAACTATTGCATTTATTTGACACTGTAATAAGAGCAACTGTCTTTGCTGTGCCTTCATGTATGCAGATGACATATGATCCCAATGGAGACCCAGAGGTCTTGAAGTCGTTTACTTTCCGTGACGTGGTGCAAGGACGCGTTGCCATCGAGGAGACACTGAGCGACAGCGACAGTCAACTCCCGAGTAACAAATCTGTGCTCGCGACAACTCGAGGCCACACCCCCGCCAGGCCTCTCAATGATTCCTTTATCTTCATGCTGAAGGCCGGCAACGTCCAACCGGCCAAAGGTGAGCTTCACTTCACCATTTTACCTCACCACCAAATGCGTCATGGGCTGCTTGGCTCGAAAAAAGCGGATGGTGCGAGTAATGAACATGAGATGACGCGCCTGCCGCCACGGAACAAGACCACCACTGGAGGGGGAAGAGAAGGGTGGCGAAAAGGAGCCCCCACGTCAAGCAGGGTGGAAATGGATTTGCACCCTCACATCCTGACACATAAGAACCACAATAAGACACACCATAAGCAGAGACCTCACCACCGCACGGCCAACCATACACGCGGTGGGAGTCACAGCAGCCGGTCAGGGAGTGGTGGGGAGGCAACTAGATGGGGGCGTGGATCACTCCCACAGCCTCGCCCTCCCTCCGAGCCAGAACACAGTCCGGCAAAGCCTCCTGACACCCGTCCATTTCACGTGGAGGTTCTGCCAAGGCCAGCCTCGGACCCCCTACTCATCATCCTGCCCCTTTTGGCCTGTTTGCTCCTCATCGTCATCCTGGTGGTGTTGATCCTGGTGTTCCGACACCGAAAGGAGAAGCAGGCCAGGATGCGTCTCCTCCAGGAGCTCGCCGCGGTGCACTTACCCACCGAGGGCAGCCCGTACTTGGGCCGGCCGGAGCGAAGCGTGGCCATGCCCTCCGTGGTGGTCACCCCGCTTGGTGCAGCTAGCTGTCCTGCCTCACCAAGGGCACCGGAAGGCCCCAGGAGGCGGAGTCTGGCCCCTGGAATGACTTTCTGGGGACCATTTGATGCTGAAGCTACAAGCAGTGATGAGAATGTGAGAGGTTGTGAAAGTAATACAAGAGAGAAAGTTGCTAGTAGAAATTCATTACCAGCCATCTTTGTAGATTTCAAGACCACTCGTAGATCTAAATCCCCCACACCAACGCTTAAAGACAACCTGTATTGGGTTTGATTGAAGTACAGTATTCCCACATATACTCACAATTCGCCATTTGCAAATTCACCTGTTTATAGATTTTTGTTGTGTGTTTCTGTGTTTAATAACTCTGCCCTGCCAACTATGTTGAAGTAAGGGAAGGAGCTTCATTTTGTCAGGCCATAGCCTTGTTTAATAGAAAAGTAGTGCTTT
This sequence comes from Phycodurus eques, assembly GCF_024500275.1. Classification (NCBI taxonomy): domain Eukaryota; kingdom Metazoa; phylum Chordata; class Actinopteri; order Syngnathiformes; family Syngnathidae; genus Phycodurus; species Phycodurus eques. The sequence goes on from NC_084539.1 coordinate 15,341,808, forward strand.
TCCACCATCGTATGGCATCTACAGGCAATTATAAACCTCTTTAGAGGGGGGTCAATTACCCGCAGATTTTTGGTATTCGTGACTAGGCTCGATTTCTACCCCACGTGAATAGCAAGGTAACGCTGTACTATAACTCAAATGCAAACTGTGCCTTATAGGTGTACAATATGCATTGCTGAAGGAGACACACCTTATTTATTGTGCATGCTTAGAAGAATTGGTTCCTTTATTAATTTTATTTTGTTTAAAAATGTATATACTTATATATGTAAATAGACCAACAATAACCCACTAATTTACAGGTTTGTAGAACTGCACTGCATCATACTTAAGAGTTTTATTAATGTTTTTCATCCATCCGTCCATTGTGAGCTGGACCCTATCCCAGCTGATTTAGGCTAAGAAGCTGTGTGCCCCAAAATTAAAAGAAATTGCTATGTAAAATGGTTTTCTCTTTTGTAATGGCATGATATGTCAGTAATTGGCATTTGCATGGGGAATTTGCACCCCTTTGCAGAGTCACCCTCTGTAAAAGAGATTCAGTATGGGGGTGGGGGTTTTAGGTTTGTTTGCCTGGTTTTTTTTTTCTGCTTAGAAAAACATTAGGTTTTACTGCAGGGCTGTTAAACAGCATTCATTTGTTACAAATAAATCAACGAGTGTACATTTGACCTGGTTCTACAGGGTTCTGTTTGGTTGTGTAAATGTTTCAAATTAGTCAGAAAAACAATACAGTAGAAGAAAATGAGTATGAGCAGTAGCCTGATTAAAGAATGGCTTATTATTCAACACAGGAAAATGAAAAGGAAGCAGGGAGGGGGAAGAAGCAAGGCTAAATAATAAAGGGCAACTTTCTGAATGCTGGTGCCACTTACAAGCAACTAGACCCACAATTTTCGATTTTTACCATGGAGAATTTAGAACACAATTATAAGAACGACATAAAGTACAGTATTTGTATAATAGTTTATTAAAATAATAATTTAGAAAGACTGACACAGAGAAAGTGACAAAGAGTAAAGTACAAAGCTGTGTGTCAAGTGTAGAGACAAAGACACGATTGAACTATGTTCTATATCCATTTATTTATGGAAATACTGTCCTGTTGTAATACATTGAACACATATGCACCCTATGAACAACTACAATTGCCCTTTAACAAACATCACTGAGTTAATTCCCAGGAATGTAAAAACAAGCCTGAAATGACAATACAGTATCCAACAAAAAAAAATTAAGAAGCAACAACAATGATACCAGTTATTTAGAGTAACATATTGAATGTTTAACCGGAAAATTCCAGTGGAATGATAAAACAAAGTGGCAGACATAGTTTCAAACATTCTTTGTTTAAACTATTCCTCCTACCCTGACCTTACTGGTGTGAGTAAAAGCAAAACGATATCATATGATCTTAACCCCACATTGTAGATGTGCTTTCTAAAACAAGAAGTCAGTCTAAGCATGCTCTGCTCAGTCAATGGAAGTAAAATGACATAACTGGCCAATAAGAAGTACGCATCTCCAAAATGTCTTTATTTTTTCCTTCAGGAAAAACCCTTATAGTTGTATTATGAATAATATGTTTTTCATTGGTTGGCAATGATATGCAAAGGTAATTTGTATAATGACAGTCACTTTAGATCATTTCCATCCATCCATTTTTTTACACCGCTTATCCAGTCCAGAGCCATGGGGAGCTGACATACATCCCAGGGCTCTGTCACTCTGGAGTAATAGCTAGACAACCTTTCACTCTCATATGCACACAGTTACTGAGTGGGATTTGAACCCACACTTCTTGCACAGAAGTCAGGCGAGGGAAACTACTACACCACTAGTGACTGTAGATGATTTCCACCATACCATATTTGATTCAAGAAGGCTGGTTAAGGCAGGGGTCGGCAACCTTAAATACTCCATTTTGACTAGCACAGAAGAAAACCACCAGGAGCCACAAGACCCTTTTGACATCTAAAGTGGGGATAACACTGCATATAAATATTTATATATAGTGTGCTGCCAAACTTAAATTATCCACCTGCGGCGAACCAAAACTGCCGTCTGCTTTTGTGTTCCGTCATCATTTTATCTAATTTGGAGAATGCAGTCAAATTGAATTAAAAAGGACTATTTCACTTAAAACTGTAAACTACATACTTGTTAGATAATAGCCAATTAAAATATTTACTTTACCAGGTTAATGTGATTTTTGCTCCTGAACCTCAGGGCAGCAAGACGTTACATTCATCTTGACAGGCCGCTGTAAGCTGTCATCTGTGACGCTATGTGAGAGGTTTGTTTTTAATATAGTTCATGTAGCATGTAGCATTAAATGTTCTGTTTTCTTCATAAACTCTTATTTTCTTGGATTTATCAAATATAGCTCAATAAATCTTGGCGCCATGTGTTACACATCGGCAGATGTGACGCATTTGAGCAACAATAAACAAGTAAAAATTATATATTTAATGTTACAAGATCTCCATAATCTTCAAATTTAGAATTACAACTGGAAAATGAACAAAGTAAAATAAAAACAAGTTGGAAAATAAATAATGAGTATTGTTGCGAAGGTAAAGTCATGTGGTTCTCTGCATGGTTCTCTTGCGCCATGCAATGCTGAACATTTGCTGTACTAAGGATGTTAATCCTTTACATCCATGTATGTTTATGTAACCAGTAGTTCGTTGAATGTGTGTGTTATTTAACTGTCGGGTTACAATAATGTTGCAAAAGAATGACATCCCGGTCATTTCCGCAGTAAGCTACATAATGTTGAGCTAAGCGTTACCTGGCGATTCTACTTCTGGGACTTCTGTTTTCTTGTACAACTTAGCAGTGTCACAGTATTTCATTTCAAAGTCACCAGAGAGCCACAGCAGAAGGATGAAAGAGCCACATGGCTCCGGAGCCATGGGCTGCCGACCCTTGGTTTAAGAGAAGCATCTTATCTTCAGGCAGGTGGAGCAGTTCCATAATGACTCAAATGTCAAAAACAAAAATGGAATTCTCCTAACAAAAGTTTTTTTTAAAACTTATCAGTTTGTGAAAACAGAAAATACGTATCTATCTGCACTTTTATCCATGTGCCATTTGGTAGCGTAATCCAATACTGTGCCCTTTGTGCTTTTTCACCTGGTGACGGTAACACCCCATAGAAAAAACAATTATTGAGTCTTTAACTGCTTAAAGCATCCAGTTGAACATTATGGTCCGGGAGTCATGTCATGTGTTTGATGATATATGCTCCATTACGGAAGCTTTATCAGTCATTCATCAGCTTTTCAGTCTAATCTAAATTCAGCCTCTCTTTTTTTTTTAGCCCACCCAGAATTTTGTTTTTATCCTACTGCTCACTGTCATACCTCTGGAGCGCGTCCTCCAGCTTGGCTGTGATTTTCTGGAAGAAGCCAATCTGCTCTCGGAGATGTTGCTGCATCTGTGCTCGGAAGTCTCGTACACGTGTGCGGTGAAAGTGCTGGATCTCGGACAGCGTGGCACACGAGATAATGTTGCAGCGGTCGTGGAGTTCTCCCTCCTCCGCGGGACAGTCCTTAACCTTGGTCAGCGCACCTTGGACAAGACGAAGGAGAAGGGTGTTACTTTGTTGCAAAGGCAAAGAAAATTATTTTTTGATTTGGATAGGAAATTAATTGACATCAATGTGAGGTTTCATATGGGCTGAATCGATGAGGAAATGAAAAATGTGTGCTTGGCTCTAGAAGAGAGACAGAAAGATACATTTTAATGAAAAACTCATTCAAACTGGCATTTCAAACAATAGTGGAAATGTGAATTGAATAGAAACCTAACAATTACCGTAACAACAGAACATAATTACATTGTTTTTTTGTTTTTTTTACATATTACTATTACCATCATCACATTGGTTACCTGATTCAATCAAAGCAGAAAAATGGCAATTACTTTTGCCAATCCGCAGTTGGGTTTTTTTCTGCAAGTAAATGAATGGTGAGCTCATGGACAGAAAATAAATGTCATTTTAATAATGCTGTTACTAATTGTCCAACCAAACCACTGTGATATCATTACTTGTGTGACTGCGTAATTGTCATCAAAAATCATGTGTACCAATCAATCGTATTTGAACCCGGGTCCTCAGAACTGTGAGACGGAAGTGCTAACCAGTCGTCCACCGTGCCGCTTTTTTAATATTTGTCACAGAAAAAGAGTACATATATTACTGGAATCGTCGTTAGAAGCTGTTGGATAATTCTGGTCTCCTGTAAATCAGTTAAACTTTTATGCACATACCTAATTCAACAAGACTGATATAAGAACAACTGACTAAACTTGAGGTTGAATTTTGTTTAACGAACAAGTTTCACCTATGTAAACTATCCATCCATCCATCCATTTTCTGAGCCGCTTCTCCTCACTAGGGTCGCGGTCCTGCTGGAGCCCATCCCAGCTATCATCGGGCAGGAGGCGGGGTACACCCTGAACTGGTTGCCAGCCAATCGCAGGGCACATACAAACTGACAACCATTCACACTCACATTCACACCTACGGGCAATTTAGAGTTGTCAATAAACCTACCATGTATGTTTTTGGGATGTGGGAGGAAACCGGAGTGCCCGGAGAAAACCCACGCAGGCACGGGGAGAACATGAAAACTCCACACAGGCGGGGCCGTGGATTGAACCTCGGTCCTCAGAACTGTGAGGCATATGCTCTAACCAGTCGTTCACCGTGCCGCCCCAATGTAAACTAAATTACATTTAATTTGACTTAAAGGAAGAAATTAGCTGTAACACCAGCTAGCCATGAAGTAGTTTTCCATCCATCCGTTTTCTGTACCGCTTTATCCTCACTAGGGTCGTGGGCGTGCTCGAGCCTATCCCAGCTATCTTCGGGCGAGAGGCGGGGTACACCCTCAACTGGTCGCCAGCCAATAGCATGAAGTAGTGTTGTTTAAGGAAAACAATTAGCTAGCTGTTTCTGTTCCAGCAGCTGGCTTTGTAACAGTTAGCCACAAATCAAGGTCCCAGTGAAATGTGTCATCACTGTAAATGAACGAGTTGTTATAGTAATAAAAAAAATAAAAAACATTTTGTGTTAGTGTTGTTGTCGAAGTTAGTTAGTTGCGCATGCGTACCACAGATTGTGCAGGCACCGCAAATATTGCACTGACAGACCTGATGCTAGTCCATTGGATAGCTAGCAAGAGCTAATGGAATCTCTGTTATTGTCATATGAAGTAATTAACTATCAGTTATGCAGCAAGCTTACCACCAGCTATCCATGAAGTAGCTCTATTATCAAAAGAAATTAGCTCTCTCCGCTCCAGCAGCTAGCTGAGCATCCGCTGGCCATGAAGCAGGTATATTATAGAAAGAAAAGAGCTGTTTGTAGACACAGCTGTTTTTACAACAAATAAACGTTACACCCCAGACGTCCTTCCTTACCCTATGCTGAGTAATGCCTTAAAATGTCTAGTGACTCAACTTCTAAGGAGGGAAGTACAACATTTTTGGCAGACATGAAGGATGGAAAACATAAGAGGAACTGTGAAGTGAAGTGCTAACTAAAGAGACATTACAAGCGGGCTCATTGGCATGCTGACCTTTGTGACCTGGTGATGTGAGAGAAAGAGTGGATGATCTTTTTTCCCCACACACAAATTACTTTATCTATACCAAGTAAATGAAATAAACCTGGACTTTGCACCCCTGGCTGCCGAAGCGATTAGCAGCCTGTAAGCTGAACTGCGTTCTTTGTACTGTTGACCGGTGAGAAATGTCTGTATCTCTTCTCTTCAAATTACAGAACCATGAGGAACAGGGAAAGAGGGAGGATAAAAGAGTGGGAGGAGGAGGGGAAAACTAATCCAGGGACTGCTCTATTTTGCATTCCTGCAGTCCCAGGGTAACATTGGACAAGAGGCCCAGGAATCTGTCCTCATTCAAATCAGATGTTAGGCTTTGGACCTATGGGTTGATACTGCACAGCTATATTTAGGTCAACAAGGTTTTACATCGGTTTTGATGTTTTCACAAAATTGCTCAGCATCAAATACTGAGGGATGGAGATGCTACTATCACAGATATGTTGAAATGCAAACATTTTACAATTTCTTTTATCATGACTAAACCCATCTATCATTATTTGGAGGTAGTAAAAAGTGCAGACTTTGCAATGTGCAGACGAGCTCATCAGTGTAACTCAGCAGATGCTTCACAAAAACACGAGACTTTCCTTAATTGACCTATTATGCTTGGGGCTACAAATCTGAGGCTTTCATTACTTTAAGGTATGCCTCTGAAAGAAACGAACAATGTGCATTACTGGAAAAGTTGGAGAAAGAAAATGTTAGATGGGTTACAGGTTTGACTGCTTGATTGTGAAGAGCAAAACTACAAAATCTCTTAACTGAATTTATCTTTGTTGTAGTTGTGTTACTGGCTAAGGGTGAATTTAGAGGGGATCCAAAATTGTACACTTGGGAATGTATTCAATAATCATTAGCTGTGTCCAGATGTCAAGGAACAATGCCTTTGGAGGCACCTCTAAACGCAACATCAATCATGCTAACCTTACCAGGAACTCCCTGGTAAGGATAGATAACGGAGAACGGAGAATTCCTGGTAAGGGCAGCCTTAAAGTTAGGTCATGATGCAAGGTGACTGTAATGTGAAATATATTACTTTATTTACTATATTACAATTTCCCTTTTATGTCGTTTTAATATTCTCGTTGGTTCACAAGATTACGTAGACACTTAACTGTCCTGAGTTCTAGCTGCAAGACCCACAAGACCACATACCCAGGTGACTAGATGTTTTTCTATCACATAGCTTTAAAAAGGATTGTTTTGGCTCACATAAATGAATATATTTCACATGGTCCTAATACAGCAGACATACTGTATCTTTAATACGTCACACATAGCCTTGACATCGCATACATAGACAATATGGACGTCTGTATAAGTTGTGGCCTAGGAATAGGAACCAGAACAGCGTCTCACACAGGAGAGTAGTAGTTGTATGGTTTTGACCGTTTTTTTGTTTTGTTTTTGTTTTTTTGCTTTGCTCTTAAAATAACAAAAGATAAGCTCTTCTCTCATGTAATTATTTATCCACAGAAATTCCACTACAGTGACTATATGTTAGCATTACTAATGTGATGTAACAGAATATAATAACTGAAATTAAGTTAACTAAAGGTTTTAAGGTCCCATGAAGCTTAACACATCTGGTGTTAGATGTTCAAATAGGGCAATGCAAAAAGTTCATTTAAAAATGAAGGGACTCTGTTTCTTTCCGCTTCGTGCAACTAAATACGCAAATGCTAAATGGAATATAAAAGAATCTTAGGTTATGGGAGACTGCTATTGTATCAACTAAAAACAGGAAAGTAATACATACGTACGATGTAACCTGAATTTGTTTGCAAGTCGGAACACACTATAGTAGTCTATCAGTAACCTACGTTAATGTAGGAATAAAGTTCTATCCATCCATCCATTTTCCGTACCACTAATCCTCACGAGGGTCGCGGGCGTGCGGGAGCCTATCCGAGCGGACTCTGAGCGAGAGACAGGGTACACCCTGAACTGGTCGCCAGCCAATCGCAGAGCACATATACTGAAGACAAAATACCATTCGCACTCACATTCATACCTAAGGACAATTTAGAGTCTTCAATTAATCTACTGTGCATATTTTTAGGATGTGGGATGAAACCAGGGTACTCGGTGAAAACCCACGCAAGCACAGGGAGAACATGCAAACTCCACACAGGGGAGGCCGGATTTTAACCCGGGTCTTCAGAACTGTGAGGCAGAAGCAGTCGGCTACAGTGCCGCCAGTAAATTCATAATTACAGTAAATATTTGAATGAAAAACACTTCTCGGCCATGAATTTAAAAATCAATCAATCAAATCAATCAAAAACACATTCAGTACTACGGTAACTGTTTGTGCCTTCTGGGACCACGTGATGATGTATTCTTACACCACAGCCGTGAAATGTTGTCGGGACCATCGTAAACCCGAGGACCATTTATTTTTGAATTTCGCTAACATGTGTCTGCTCCTTTAGTTGTCTTGTCTTGGGGATTACCACAACCCACAAGACAGGAATGGTAGTTTATTGACTACAACTTACAACTGTTTTAATTTACAACCAAACTCTCAAAGTTTGAAACAGTCATACTCAGATCTATGCTGCTCCCTTTATCTAGTTTGCATTATTCTGCCGATTTCTGTCTGACCTTGGCAAAGGTCTGCACTCTTCTGAGTAGTCTTCCGTCTGCATTGTCTGGTTAGACAAATGTACACTACTTGGCAGCTTAGACAGCAGAAATGACAGAGACCAAATTCCTGGACTTAAATGAGGTCAATATCTGTGTTGTCATGTATTAAGGTTTTCAAGATTTTTGCAGAAAGCATAAGAAAATGTGTTATTTGCCACACAGGGTAAAAAGAGCTGTCAGTTACAGAGACTATTGGCATTCAGGCTGCAATTGTATCTAGCGAACAGAGCTCAGTGCACTATAGAAACAGTGCCTCCAGGTTTGGCAAACGTCAGGATTTTTTCATGCCAGCAGTGTCTCCCTCCTCCCATGCTGCAGGGAAACAACAAGCTAACTCCTGTTTGTTGTGTTTGTAGTGTGTTTTCAAGTGACTCACTTCAGGCTCTGTCAGTACCAAGGGTATAAAAAACTTTTCTCAATGTGGGTATCGGTTTTCTCCTCACACTGACTTCGCAATTCCGTAAGTGAAAACAGATGAAGCGTTCGGGGTCGCAGGGTTTGTGAGTGTTGCCTATAATTTTTTTCATAGATGAATAATAGATGCTATGAGCCAGACGGTGCACAGCTCTGTATCATTAATTTCTCTTAGGTTCGGTTAAAAGACTAAATTGTCTCATCATCATTTTACTGACTCCTACGTTGAACAAGAATTGGGGCTGACTGCTTGGTCCCGAGCAATTTTAGTCACAGGTAACCGTTTGACACAATTACATTGCTCAACATAAAAGAGCATACTCTTACAGATTTTTTAGGAAACTTTCAGTTTCAATATTTTCTATGGCATACACGATCGCCCCAAAAAATCCTTTAATGTTGTAATGTTGCAAAAATGAGAACGCAACAATGAATTTCAGAGGTATATATATTTATATTGAGCCTGTTGGTTGACTTAAAGACTCATAGGTGTGCTTTTTATAAACTTCCACACTCCCTATTCCCCTATTCTCTTGTCCATTCTGTCCCTCAGTCTGTTTATTTTCAATAAACATCAGATGATTTAAAAATTTAAAAATAAGCAGAGGGAGCATTTAAAACTCCCCCATTGCACAGCAAAACTGCGGCATACAGATCCACCATTCTGCATGGCCATGCAGCTGAACAGGACGGGTAAAAAAAATTTTTTTAAAACATTTTTAAATGTAAGATTAGGCACGCCTACGTTCAAATCGTTCCAAAGACCTGATAGCTGAGCCTCTAGAGATCCCACTGGAAGCCAACTTTTTCAAATCCTTGTTAATTGTAACATGCTAGTATTTGTGGGTTCACTAAAGTGTTCAGATTTCAGCAAACCACATATAAGAGTATGACTTTTCTTAGCAATATTGTTTCTGGTAAGGTACAGTTTAGTTTTGTTCAATTGTGTGTGCATTATTGTAGGGTCTGAACATATCTGACCCTACTGTCACTTTTTAGCACTCGTTCTTTGGGGTACCAGTCATATGGTATGATTTGCTTGTTTAGAGTGCAGTTAGACATGCTGCTATCCGTTGATTGGTTGACAAAGAATAATGTGTTACTATAGAATGTTGAAGAGTGGCAGGAAACAAAGTGTCATTGAACAAATACGGTTGATCACAAAGGAGAAAGAAATGTACACTGTTTGTCTTATATAGAGGCTGCCTGCTCATTTTACGGTGGAGAAGCAAGTGACGAACCAAACTAAATTGAACCGCAAAGGTGTTACTCAGATCTCACATAAAAAACATGCATTTCCTGACCTTTCTGCACATGGATGATGTCAGGAAAGTTGGCCAGGTGTCCTCTGTAGAGATCCAGCAGATCAGAAATGGGATCCAGGTCCTGGCGTGGCTGATCTGCAAAATAATCTCCTATGGCCTCATAGGCATCACCAGTATAAGAGATGGCCTTGTTCAGACCTCCTGAGTAGGCCTGCTGGTCCAGCTCAAACGCCTGCGAGAGAAGTTTGAAGGACTGTCCGACTTTGTGGTACTCCTTCTTGAATCCTGACATCTGCTTGCGTGCAAAGTCATTGATGGTGGTGTTTACGACAACGATGTTCTCGTCCATCCTTTTCGTGAAGGACTTAAAGCCTTCGATCTTGCTCTCCACTTCCTGAAGGTCAAGCGGGACGGTGGGTGTGCTTAATGGAGGAGAGACATTTTTTAGGAACGATGCCATATTCTTGCAAACATCTTTGAGCAGAAACCTTGCAGCTTCAGTTGGAAAATACTTCAAACATGACATCATCTTTACTTCACAAACATGCTGATCTCTCTCACATCTGCCTCACCTCATGACAAAACCTTCGATTCAGCACATTTACTCAAGGAAAACAGCTCAAATTACCTTGCTGAAGGGCAATAACCATCCACTGAAATTAGAATGTAAGTAACTTGAAGTGAGTAAGTACCGTAAGTAACATCTGTTACTAAACCATCACAAAATACAACACTGCAAGTGTACATTCGGACACACTATCCGCAAGACAAGTTGTTGTGAATTGCCAATAATAAATTACAACTACGAGTTGGCAAGACAAGGGTTCTATGTCAAATCAACAACGAGCTCTTCATACCTGATTGTGAGAAAGAAATTAGCCCCAACCAGCTCATCCCTCTCTGCCTTCCTCTTGCCCTGTTTCCAGGCCTTCTCGTCCGCCCCACACGTGAGGAAATGTTGGAAGACGTCACAGCGGGCCAGCACAGGGTGGCTGGTCATATGGTTCATCCACCAAATAAGGCCTTTCCTTCGCTTGGAGATGAAGTCCTCCTCAAAGCGGCCAGTGGCCTGCTTCTCCGGCAGATGTGGAACCGAGATTACCGGGAAACGCTCCACCAGCCGAGCGTACAGCCAGTCGAAGTGTTTGTACCTGAAGGGGATGAGGAAATTATGGTGTGAGGAATCATAAGGGCATACAGACTGTGTGCTTATCTGAATTTGGTGGATTTTCTCACACGGCTTACTTTGTTCATATACTTTTGCGCCACTGAGGTACTTTGCATAAAATGGCTATAAATTGTAAATGGTAAATGTCGAATGAAACCTCTTTAAATAATTACATTAAATTAATCACAGCATGATTGTATGATTACTATGATTTTCTATAGTGCTTGTCCGCAGGAGGGTTACGAATGACCTGGAGCCATCGCAGCTAACTTTCGGTTAGAGGCAGGGTACTGGTCGACAGATCGTTCTCAGTTACATTCACTCCTATCAGGCACATGTACACATAGACTCCAAGTGGTGCTCAAGCACCTACCCTTTCAGCCTGGATGAAAAAAAGTGCCCTTTTTTCTACAGCCCATTTTTTTCTTCACTCATCAATATTAAAAAAAAAAAATTTATTACTCTTTTGTCATCAGTTCCACCCAAAGTGTTTTTATATCTACTAAGCAATTATTTGAGTCCTTGGGAGATTTATGATATGATGTATGATTGATGCGTTGGAATTCTTTTGTACTTCACACTAATACCATTGAATAAGGATTTGCAGAAGCTCTCTGTGGAACATGGCTTGTGTTGTAAGAGGTGACAACAAAAATGTCAGGAAAAGCCTCCTAGAACAGCGGAGATTTATTTGGGGTTAATCAGAGGCACTTTAAATGGTGGCAATTGTGTGGAGACTCCCATTTAACATGAGTTTGAATGTGATTGCTAAATTCTGAACACAGCCACATCCCCCATTTATAAGAAGGCTTGTGCACTTGTGCAACCATGTTATTTCATTTGTTTATTTTTACTGCCCCTATATCAAATATTGTATATTTTTCAATTGAGTTGTACAGGATATAGACGATTACTGCGATTGGCTGGCGACCAGCACAGGGTGTACTTTACCTCCTGCCTGAAGATAGCTGGGCTTGGCTCCAGCACACCCGCGACCCTTGTGAGGATAAGCGGTACAGAAAATGGATAGATGGATGGATGAGATGGATTAACTAGTAGTGGAATTTTAAAAAAATGACTTAACTAGTTTTAATAACTTAACTTGTTGTTGGAGGTTATGTGGTCCCTGATAATCTCCACGTAGGAGGCTGGGATGAGGCCAACGTCCCCTCTGCTGTTCTTCCCCTCCAACCAATTTTTTTTTAATGATGGTCTCATTTTGTACAGTATATCACAAAAACCTGGCATTTAAACAGGGGTGTGTAGACTTTATGAGCTGTAGCTTCCCCTCACCTTTGAAAGTGTTGATTGTGTTAAAAGAAATAAATACATAATAATTATACTACTGTGGTTTTTTTTTTTAATTGTATGAATAATTTTGCCGATGGGTGCCCTATTTTTGGGGTGGCTTGAGCACCTGCCCCCCAAAATGTCTGTGCACATGTCTGACTCCTATGTACAGTTTCCATCGATCCATTTTCCAAGCCGCTTATCCTCACAAGGGTCGCGGGAGTGCTGGAGCCTATCCCAGCTATCTTCGGGCAGGAGGCAGGGTACACCCTGAACTGGTTGCCAGCCAATTGCAGTGCACACATAAACAAACAACCATTCGCACTCACAGTCACACCTAAGGGCAATTTAGAGACTTCAAATAACCTACCATGCATGCTTTTGGGATGTGGGAGGAAGCCGGAGGACCCGGAGAAAACCCACGCAGGCACGGGGAGAACATGCAAACTCCCCACAGGCGGGGCCAGGGATTGAACCCCGGTCCTCAGAACTGTGAGGCAGACGCTCTAATATGTACAATTTATTTATTATTAAACACTTTTTAATGTAGGGGGACGGTAGAGTAACCTGTGAAAACCCATGCAAGCATGGATAAAACAATACCTGCACTCACACACAAGAAAGCCTGAGGCAAGATTCAAACCCAGGACCCCTTGACATGCTAACCACCCATCTTTATTGTTTCATTTCAAATCCATTGTGGCAGTATATACTGTATAAAACTTACCCTCTGTCATTGTCTAAAGGCCGTACTTCTGGACCAAACTGTGTACACTATTCACTCAAAGTGGACACGACTCGACTCACGAGTTATGATTTTCTAACGTTTTGCAAATGACAGAGATATTATGGAATGTTTTTGATGATGCCATTCATGTGTGCAGTTCCACCAAAATTCATTAGAAACATCTGTTGATGAATCCCTACAATAACAAAAAGCCTGGTTGCTATACGAATAAAGTTCATTCAAAGCAGATGAAAACAGTTCTGTGTCTTAGCTTTGCTATTAATTATTTTTTTTTACAGCAGTCCATTTTAACATAGTAAGACAGTAAATAGTGGGACATATAGTTACAGATACCGCATGAAGCAAATATCTATTAAATATCTTCATACAAATCTCAATTCACTCTTACATTCACACCATCACTGAGTGGGAATTGAACCCATCCTGCCTGCATTGAAGTCAGGCAAATGTACTACTACACAACCAGTAACAGACTATTATGTGGGAAAATGTTTTGGGTGAAAAAAAATAAAGACAAAGAAAGAATGAGAAAAGCGTACAGGAATTCCAGAGGAAACAGGCTATTCCTGAGGCCAAAAGGCTACACTTGGCTCTGCTTTAGCCATTTGCTGGGAACAACAGTGGGAACAGGCCACAAGCCACAGAACCATCAACCGTTCAATGGTGAGAGGAAGCGGAGAGATGAGGAAAAAGGAGAGTTTCCTACCTGCGGTTGACTTGAACGTTGGTGTGAGTGGGGGTCAGGCCATAGGACATGTAGCTCTTCATGCCTTTGAACTTAGTCTGCTTGGTTGGGTCGTCAATGGTGCACGTGAAGGGGTACGGGTCGTCCTGCCATTCGGGTCCATGCTTGCCCGTCACCACACAGATCCTGTCCCCGTCTTTGACAAAAGCAGCCGCCTCTCCAAGGAGGAAGGCCTCTCCTCCAGATTTGACGAAAGTGGAGAACCTGTTCAGGTTCCTCCCCACAGTGGCCGAGCTCTTGGCCTGAGGTTGCAAGGAGCTACTGCGCCTGGCCGGTAGGGAGGTGGTCACCGGGTACAAGGAAGAGGGCGAGGTGCCCAGACCCCGTGGGGCCTCGGTGGCCGGGGAACTGTCATCCCAGTCGTCGTCCCAGTCGTCATCGCTGCCCTGGCTGGTGTGGAAGCTGCCCCCGCCGCTCCCAACACTCCCCGCCTCGGGTCCTCGCTGAGAATAGGTGGCGTGGGTGGGGGTCCCAACTTTGGAAGAGGACAAACCGTTGTTGTTCTTGGAGGTTTTGTGGTCCCTGATGATCTCCACGTAGGAGGCTGGGATGAGGCCAACGTCCCCTCTGCTGTTCTTCCCCTCCAACCAGCCCTCTAGCTCCTCCTCGCTGAACAGGCTCACCAGCTCGTTCTCACTAATGGAGATCTCCCCTGGGTTCTCCGAGTGGAAGTCGTACAACACCCTGGCCTGCAGCGCCATTCTCGCACCAAGATTACTTCTCTCTCGTCAACTGCTCAACAACACATTCCCGACATAAAGCACTTTGGGGAAACTCAATCGAGTTCGCGACGTAGACCCAAACTTTTCTGTCCGTGTAATCTGTGCGTAAAACGTGTTAACAAAAGAAAAACAAAGGAAAAGCAGGGCAGAAACCTTATCAGATATCCAACAGCTACCTCCTCCCCTCTCTCGGAACTCTTGCTTCAAAAATCATTCGTTTTCCACGCACAACTTCATCCACACGGCGAACAGTGGGAAAAAAACCTCACAGACATCCGATTGACTTTTCAAAAGAAGCTTGACAGACCTGCGGTGGCTGTGGAGCAGCTTTATTTCACCGTACGACCCCCGGAAAAAAAAAAAAAAGGTCCCTCTCGTCTTTCTCTCTTCCCCCCCTTCCACTCTCCGAGATGCTTGTAAAGTTAAAGACACCAAGTCCCAACACGTAGAAGCACTGGGGGGCGGAGCCTGCTACAAGTTTGGACAAGACACGGAAATAACGGAGGGGGGGGGGCACACGTTACATCAGGAACATATCTATCTATCTATCTATCTATCTATCTATCTATCTATCTATCTACCGATCAGATATATGCTCAAAATGGGCCCATTGTTATTCATATTACATTGTAATATTAGCGTAATGTAAAGTATGGCACAGGAACACTATGGCAACCAATGGCATGCATCGCTGCCAAAGGGTTTGCAACCAAATATTAAAGAGGGGTGCCAATATTGCTGCACATGCTTTTTTTTAAATTGCAATATATAAGTGAAAAAAAAAACCGTTAAATTACTTTGGACCTCCAATTAATAGATCCTGATGATATAAGTTTGGTACATTTCCATTTATTTCTGACATATTATCCAGGTTATGCATAAAATGAAGGGTGCTAATAATAGTGAGCAGGACTGTTGCACAGTGAACTAGTGGTTGGCAGGTCTGGCTCAGAGAGAGCTCAGGTCCTCCCATATTACCAAAACATGCTTCTTAGGTTAATTGAAGACTCTAAATTGTAAATAGGTGTGAATGTGAGTGTAAATTTGTATTTGTCTATACTCTATGTGCTTTGCAATTGAGTGGCAACCATTTCAGCGTGTACCCCACTTCTCGCCCAAAGTCAACTGATATAAGATGCAGGTCACATGTGACCCTCTTGTGCGCCCATGAGTGCGTGTCAAATGACTGACACCTTGTAAGTCACGCCTTTTGTCTATGATTGGTTGTTTTTCCTCAGGCATGGTGGTTTCTTTTGTATCAAATTAGAGGCACAGGATGTGTCCAGAGACGGCTGATTTTTTGGATATTTTTTATTTTTTTTCCACAGATTATAGTACTCTTTCTCTGCAGCGGATGACAGGTGAGCTCAACTAAGTTAAGTACACTCCTTATCCAACTGTATGGGGAGCTTGGCCTTCAGAGAAACATTTGCGTTTTAATGAAAGCTTGTCAGTTATGCCTTGTAGATGTTGAGTTACAAACGTCATCTAGAAATTCCCTTGCCTCAATAAATTTTTAAAAAAGCCCCCCAAAACCCCCACTTGTCTTTAAAAATAAAATAAATGTATAAATATAAATGAAAAAAAAATATGGCCCGCTGTGACGTCTTCCAATAAAAGTATTTTTTGTTGTCATTTGTGACGCGCGTATTAAAACCTCAATATTGTAAAATGCGTGAGACAAGTATATTGCGGAAGTGGTTGTGAAAGAACAACGTCATGAACTGTTCGGGTAATTTACCGAGGGCGCTTGAATGTAGCAGTCTTGCGTACAACGGTTGGCTGGCTGGCACTGGCGAGTAAATAGTGCCACTGGTAATTTGACACTCAGGTCACTGGTAAAAATGACTTTTTAACGGTGACAACTTCGAAGTTTAGAGTCGCTGGTTCGAGCGAGGGGACCTTGCCACCTCCTGGCTGAGCGGCGAAAAAAAGAAAGCACCTGGGCAAGAGAGCGTTCACCGTTGTCTGCATTATGTCAAAACTACCAGGCAACGCAGGTGTGTCGCTGCTCGGGGACAAGTCGCTGGACTTCTACCGGGACCCGGTGCTCTTCTGCCGGGAGAAGATGGATAAACACGGTAGCAGGGTGTTTCAAAGCCGCTTGATGAACAGACCCACCGCCTTCGTGTGCTCGGCGCAGGGGATGAAGGAGCTGCTGTGCGGTATGTGTTACCTATGCGCCACTCTAATGGAATTTAACAGGGTAGGGTTAGGGTTAATTTCGTGTATTAAAGCTGTATTACAATCTAACACGTGCTCCGGGAGCCACGTGAACTTGAAGGCGTCCGTAGTGACCTTGTGTCGTTCCTCGCCACATCTATCTTGGCGTTCTCAGGTGAAAAAAAAAGCATTAATAATCTTCTAAGTACAATTGCACCCACATATTAGCGTGATCCGTCATGGGAGAGACTCGTGATGGTGCTGCAAGGGGAAGGGGATGTTACTGGGACTGATGGTACTCCCCATATATTGAGTCAAACTTACTCTAAAACAGGGGTGTCAAACTCATTCTTGTCTCGGGCCGCATTGTAGTTATGATTTCCCTCAGAGGGACGTTAGAACAGTGAAATGTTTAATCACCAAATCATATTACAATTACTCAACAAACTGAGGGATAACTAGTTTTGAAATCAGAAGACAAGGATAATAGTTTGTTCAAGTATTGTTTAAGTTACTGTAGAAGAAGGGTTTGGTAACAAAAAAATGCAATATCTTCAACATTATTGTTTGTTATTATGACAATTTGGAATGTGGGTACAGATTTGAGCAAAAATCCCGGAAGTTGACGAGCATGATTTGCTTTCGCGGGCCACATAAAATGATGTGGCGGGCTGCATCTGGGCCCCGGGCCTTGAGTTTGACACCTATGCTCTAAAAAGTGTCACAAACTGAAGCACTATTGTAAAGGTTTGATACAATTTGATGGATGGTGCGTGTCTGAAAAGGTTCAGGCCTGTGTCACAAAAGATGTATTCCAAATCGAAACTGGAAACAACAACTTTTTCCCCTTCGAAGTAATCCCCTTGGAGTCTAGTGCACTTCCCCAGCCCTCTCTGCCACAACTACATACACTCCTGGAAGGAGTCTTCTGAGCTCCTCAACAGCTTGATGTCGTCCATGTCTTCAAAACGGGCCCCTTGATGACCCCCTTGTGTTTGGGAAAAGAGGAAAAAATCCCAGAGAGGCATGTTGGTTGAGTAGGGAGGTTGGTCCAGCACGGCAATGTTCTTCTCAGCCAGGAACTGTCGGATGAGGGGATTGTAGGTGCGTTATCACAATGACCCGAGTTGTCCTGTCACAACTCTTCACCTCCTCTCATACACTGAACAAAGCAAACATTGTCTCTTCATCTGACCCAAATTGAAAGGTAATACGAGTTTTACCTGTCACGTTGTAGTTGAGTTTGAAACACTGTATATCTTTTGTGGCATCAGTCGTGTAATGTTTCTGACATATATCATCACTATTACAGAAGTTAGAGACATAGAGACAGATTTACATTGTCCATTAATCCATTTTATGTCCTGCTTTGTTCTCATGAGCTGGAGTTCATCCCAGCTGACTTTGGGTGCAAGGCCAGACGAAGGCTACATATAGACAAACAACCATTTACATTCATACCTATGGACAATTCGTTGGCTTCAATTAACCTAAGAAGTATGATCCTGGAATGTGGGAGAAAACCCATGCAAGCACGGGGAGAACATGCAAACGCCACACAGGAAGACCGGAGAACCCTGAACCTCAAAACTATGTGACAAACATGCTACCCACTCATCCAGCGTGCTTCCCAATGTTGCGTTACTGAACTTAGAATACAGTCATTTGTCATGCTCTGTGTTTTGGTTTGGGTTGTGTTTAGTTTTGTTCCATGTTTTCTTGTGTTCCATGTTTGTCGTGTGCTCATTAAGTTGTTGTGTCCACCTGTTCTCGTCTGCTTTGTGTCGACCAATCAGCTCTCTCCAGCCACTCATGTCTTGTCCAGGTGTTCCTCGTTGTCTCGTCTATCTGTTTGTATTTAGTTCCCTGGTTTCTTTCAGTTCTTGTCGGTTCATTGTCGTCGTCACATGTCTTTGCCATGTCATAGTCGTCAGTTGTCTTATCATTGTGGTATGTCATTGTCAGGTGTCATTTTCCCTTTCTATTCCACGTCTTACTCACAGGTCATAGTTTGTTTCCAGTTTTAGATATTCGAGTGTTTCTTTGTTACTTTGATTTGATTGGTATCTGTTGTGGGAATTTGTTCAGTTTTCCCTTTTCTAAGATTAAATATGATTTTGAGACTCCCGCACTCCTGCCTTGCCTCCCTGCTTCCCTGCAATTGGGTCCACCATGTTCTCGCCTTGCGTTACTCGCCCTCGCCCTAACCACGTACGTGACATCATTAGTAATTCCAGTTGTTCTCGGGTGCCAGTCGACCTTCAGGTTATTCAGATTCCAAACCAAATTTTCCCACCCGACGGGTATTCTGTTAAGGGCGACTTGTGGATGATATCAGCAGACGTTGGGCAAGACATGATTTCCAGTCAAATGTTTTTTAAGTAAGAGTTGTTGAATTATTGAACACGCAAGTTTCAAAATATGTCACTGTTAATATCCAAAACATGAAAACAATAAATCACTCTATTAACTTTAAAATAGGCACAATGAAAATCGTGTGGCAGATGCACCTCACACATCACTTTCCATCCATTTTCTATTGCATGTATACAGTAGTCTATCCAAGCTGATTTTGGCTAGGTGTGTACATCCTTGACCTGTCGCCAGTCAATTGCAGAGCACATGTAGACAAACAAGCGTTTACATTCACATTCACAGTTGGAAAATTAACCTCAACCTAACATGCAATGCGGGTAGAACATTCAAACTCCACGCAGGAAGGCCCCAACCTCAGAACTGCTTACCACTAGGTAACCGTACTGCCTCAATAATAATACAGTTGTTTTTAAATTAGCTCTCAGACAATGACAATCAAAAGTACTAAATTGGATTTCGTTACATTGTATGGCTGCACCGAATATAGTGTCCTGCAAGTATATATTTACATCAGCTCATAGAAAGGTCATGATGAATCAAGTCAATTAAGGTCACTGGACTTTGTCACAGTTAATTCCATAGGCGCTGGACCTTGCCTATACATGTCTGCAATAATTATTTGTGGTCCGTTTCAGAGAAGTCCAATGTGTTTCTGAAGGACCCGACTGATGTGATGACCAATATGTACGGTGACACCATTGTTACCACTAACGGTAAACATTTCTGCACACACACACACACACATACCCAAACACTTACCTTGTATCAAGTAACAGCTCCCCATTCCCTTGAAAGCTCAAATGAGTCACTGTTTTTTTAATGATGTAGTTTTGACTTTATGACATTGTTTTATGACTCTAACTGAACAACAGTGGTTTAATAAAGTCGATTGATACATAAATATTTGCATCTTTCAGGTGAAGAAGCGTGTCTTCTCCGTCTGTCTCTCACCAGCTTGTTTAGAGGAAGTTGTTTAGAATCGTCAAGTGATTACATCACCAGGTAGGTAAAGTAGTATGTCTAGACCCAAACTGCAGTTTTATATTTATTGCTTTTAGAGGGTTGGGGAACAGCTGATTTGGGGTGAAAGAAAAAAAGGCTAAAGTGCATTTAGTTGTCATTCAAGTCAAAGGTTTATGGTGAAAGTCTGCTCCAGTGTCAACAAATGAGGACATTAATAATGCAGTGTGAAATGATGAATTCAGTCCATAAAAGACAGAATTTTGCAACATAAGTCTTCCTCTTTTGGACTTACGGTGAAATGAAGGCTTTCAAAAACAGGAACTTAATATGTAAATAGTGTATGTGAAAAATGTTGCAAAATACAGTTGTATTCAAAATGTTTAAGCCCTCCTTGTCAATGATACATATCCAAAAAATACAAGCGTACTGTAGTGAGTCAAAAAAAAAAAAAAAAAACTCCCAACAGTTCAAACAACTAATATTACAAGCGGTCACTTTCAATCAAATTATTTTGCAAATACATGTAATTTACACATTTTGAGTGCAAGTGTATACAGGAGAAGGTATTTGATCATGTTTGAGATGCATTTTCTCCCCCTTTTTTCCAGTGTGTGTGAACAGTGTCTCAAGGATCTCGTCCACAGGTAATACATATTTGTAATTTAAATATATACTAAATGCTGCACAGCCAATCAGGGAATACAAACTATTGATTGGGCACACATAATATAGCTGAACCTGAAACAGCCCCTGATAACACTACACACAGCCTTTCATTTAAGGCACTTGGAATTAATCACTTCACCTGCATATCTTCTTGCTTTGATGTGCACAGCTCAAGACTATCAGCTGATTAGTTTCAATGTATGGAGTTGCCTTTGCATCATGCATGTGAAATTCATTCATTCATCTTCCATTCCGCTTATCCTCACTAGGGTCGCGGGCATGCTGGAGCCTATCCAAGCTATGTTCGGGCGAGAGGCGGGGTACACCCCGAACTGGTCGCCAGCCAATCGCAGGGCACATACAAACAAACAACTATTCACACTCACATTCACACCTACGGGCAATTTAGAGCCATGTTAAATGGAAATAATAAAAGCATAATTGGGTTTCCTCCCACATCCCAAAAACATGCATGGTAGGTTAATTGAAGACTCTAAATTGTCCGTAGGTGTGAATGTGAATGTGAGTGTTAATGGTTGTTTGTTTATATGTGCCCTGCGATTGGCTGGCAACCAGTTCAGGGTGTACCCCGCCTCCTGCCCGATGATAGCTGGGATAGGCACCAGCAACCCCGCGACCCTTGTGAGGATAAGCGGCTCAGAGAATGGATGTATGGATGGAAAAGCATAATTTATGGCACTAAGAAGTCAGGATCAACGAGAATAGAGGAATTGTACGTAATGGTTAGTTTGCCCCACAATCTAGTAATATAACATTGGTGTGTATTCTTCTAAGCTTTATAGATGTTTTGAATTGTGAGATCACAAAAGACAAAACAGCACCACATATTTTAACTCATTGTACTTATTAGTGTTTATTTGTTGCCTTTGTCAGATTAGAAACGTTTTGATAATTTCATGTTACTTTTTTTTTTAAAAAGAACACATTCATGACAGACATGCGTGATTTCCGTGTACAGTGGTGAGCCAAGGTGTGTGTACACTGAATTTAAGCAGCTTGGGACAGAGTTGGTTTTAGGTCTTTTTCTCAACGTACATGCTGACGAGCAGCCAGAACTTTTCAAGAAAATCACACAGCTCTGCACTCAGCACTGGCATGGTAAGAACAATATTACTAGATTTGTTTTTACCACTAAACGCTGTATTGACATGGGTGACTCACTCATTTTGTTCAGTTCAAGCCATAAAGTTTTTGCATCAAGCTGGGCATGAATACAAATTGATCCTGAGTCTTAGTTGACCCACTAAATGTTGATTCAATGCATTATATTCCAAGTCTTTTCTGTGCTGTTGTTCAGGGGGTAAATGAAAAACACTCTACTACAGCCAGCAGAATGCATTGTGGTGAAATAAGATTGTTACTTTTCCTATTTCTATTTACATACAGATTATTTTGCATAATTGTAGAAATAAACATATAACAGTGCTGTTTTTGGAGTCATTTCCTACTTCTTTCCGTATGTATGGGACAGTGGAGCCCTAGTACAGTTTACTGTATGTGTAAGCTTTTTTTAATTGGGCTGAATTCTGCCAACAAGTGTGATGTGACCAAGAAAAGGCAATATAGTATAATTCTGTTAATCCACAAGGCTAAAGTGTGACTTCAGTTTGATCATGAATCACATAGATTTTCTGTCTGTGGCGTTTAAAGAAAAACTATATTTGAAGAATAACTCAGCTCAACAGAATTACTGTCTTTAAAAATTGCATTCGCCTGCTGACATATTTAGTCCATCACTTTCGTTGGCCATGACTTTATGGTATTGCGGAATTTACATCCTATTTAATGTCGATTACAAAAAACTTACTAGATGTTTGCTCCTGCAGGTCTCATCTCTGCTCCAGTAAATGTAAAGGTCCCTTTGTGGTCATCTGGTTTTTCCATGGCCTTGGAGGCCAGAGACCAGTTGATGGAAATCATCAAAGAGAAACTGGAGAATGACGCAGAGGGGTGTGTGGGACGCATCAAAAACAAGTCAAGACAAGTGACTTTTGCCTGAATGTTGCTCGTCATAGTTGCTCTCACCTCTCCGTCTTTAGTTTTGTGGGCTCCCTGAGGTCTCTGCCGCTGCCCGGCTCGGGCTGTGCTTCCCAGCATCTCCTTCTGTTCATCTCAGCCCTCATCCCCAAAGCTCTGGCATCACTACTCACCTCGTTCACTGTGGCTCTCAGTGGAAAAGAACAGGTACTAGAGATGGAGATAGTGTGCATAGTTTCCAAAAGGTTGATCGTGCTATGCTTAGGGCTTACAATTTGTGCATGTTGTGATTTTTGTTTTTGTTTTTTTAGCTATTTAAGTACAGTATTTAAAATTCTATCATGAAGACTGTTTCTGCCAATTGGTAGTTTGATTCAGTTCAATAAGTTACACAATTTTTGGTGTTTTCATTTTGTTTTCATTTTGTGAAGGGTATCAACTACATTACTACAGGGTATCAACTACATTATCTATTGTGTCTATTGAGTAGTCAACAGATAATTTGGTCTTGGGTGCAGGATGGAATTGGGGGAGGGGGGGACAAAAGCCATGAACAGCCACATATCAAGAAGAACGAATACACAATTCTGGATGTCTGTCATTGTTATTCGTTGTTTAGTGCATCATTCTTGTACTGTGTTGCAGTGCTACAAGGTAAGGCTATTAAGTCAGCTATTGCCATTTTCACACAGTGGAAATCCAAACCACAGCCAAATGGTCTTTGTAAAGTGCTGACACAAAAACACCTTTATTTAAATTCCTCTTTCGAAATACTACCAGAAACCGTCACTCTTTCAGGAGGAAACCCGTCGACGAGCGTTGATGGATGCTGATTATCTGCAAGGAGTCCTGCTGGAAGTTCAGAGACTCTGGCCTCCTTTCATTGGTGGGCGCAGGATAGCAGAAAAGGTAAGACTCACCCAGTTACTGACTCTTATCAGGGAAATATTGTTTTTTAAATGTATTTTAAGGTATGGAAAATAGGAGTGCCTCCTGTTTGCAAAACTATTGGGGAATTGGATGGATTGTATTAGATCTGCGTGTCCCAATCAACCAGTACTAATATTTTCATGTCATCGAGCCTGAACACATGGTCGGTCTGAACAGGTTGCTGAAAAAAACATGTCAGACATCTAATCTGTGATAGGTTGTGTGTTGATTATTTTAGGGAACAAATGTGTGTAAATGTGTAAAACACAAGCTTTTAATTTCCAGTCAATTAATTAATTCCAACCCTGTAACATTTTAATATATGAACCATGAACAATCCCTTTAGGGGATTGGCCTAGTAGGTGACGGCAAGGTGCTCTGACTACTACACGGATCAGTGGGAGGTAGCGTTTGCTACATGTTCAATGAACAGCTGAGAGCATCTGAGTTCTGTATAAGAAAGGGCATCTAGTGTAAAAACTGTACCTAACCAGTAAGTCGCTGTTGTGACCCCTGGTGGGACAAGCCGAAAGTTGCAACAACTTTGAAGACCCATATGTAATGCTCATAATTAAACTAGGCAGCTCACAAAATGATTTTGATAGTTGTATTATTCCAAACTTGAAGGGTGGGCAGGGAGTCTTGTAGACAAGCAATTAAAAAGTATGTTTCCCATAATATGTACCAATTATTTATCCGGCACGGTGGCCGACTGGTTAGAGCGTCTACCTCACAGTTCTGGGGACTGGGATTCAAATCCCGGCCCCACCTGTGTGGAGTTTGCATGTTCTCCCTGTACCTGCGTGGGTTTTCTCCGGGCACTCTGGTTTCCTCCCACATCCCAAAAACATGCATGGTAGATTAATTGACAACTCTAAATTCCCCATAGGTGTGAATGTGATTGCGAATGGTTGTTTGTTTGTCTGTGCCCTGCAATTGGCTGGCAACCAGTTCAGGGTGTACCCCGCCTCCTGCCCGATGATAGCTGGGATAGGCTCCAGCACGCCCGCGACCCTAGTGAGGAAAAGCGGCTCAGAAAATGGATGGATGGCTCCAGCACTCCCGCGACCCTTGTGAGGATAAGCGGATGGATGGATGAATTATTTTTCCTCCTTACAGTGTTGTTGCATTACTTTCCTGTAGATGGCGACCTACTGCAGTACATGCAGTAGCAAGTCTCTTCACCGACAAGAGCTGACAAAATATGAGGGGGAGTACTTGTAATAATATCCATCCATCCATTTTTTATACCGGTTATCCTCACGAGGGTCGCGGGCATGCTGGACCTTATCCCAGCTATCTTCAGGCGAGAGGCGGGGTACACCCTGAACTGGTCGCCAGCCAATCGCAGGGCCACGTAGAGTCTTCAATCAACCAACCACGCATGTTTTTGGGATGTCTGAGGAAACTGGAGTACCCCGAGAAAACCCGCACAGGCATGGGGAGAACGTGTAAACTCCACGCAGGCGAGGCCGGGATTTGAACCCCGGTCCTCAGAACTATGAGGCAGATGTGCCAACCAGTCGTCCACCGTGCCGCCTTGTAATAATAATTAAAATATTTAAAAAAGCAAAGAAGGAAGAGTACTCGTACTAGTAATTTAAAATAACTTATAGTACATTTGATCAATAGCACTGTGTTAGCTTTTAGTTTGTCCACATTTATGTTTTGGGATTTTATTTAGGTAATATACAGGAATGTTGCATGACTACTTTTTTAAAAACTGTGAAGGCTTGATTAGTTAATACTTAGTTTATATTGTTTTGTTAAGTGATTCACTGTTTGGATAGATGTATTTTATTGTAAGTCAATGTACAGTATAGTGGATCTTCTAAGGTCCAAGTTATGACCAACCTGTGATTTGTTCGGATTTGAAATTAATGCAAATAGAAATAACCCATTTTATGGTGGTCATACACTTCTCACTACTGTAATGTTCATACACGTGTATACATACATTAAACACTGCTAATTTGAAGATGTAAACACCATAAAAGCTATAATGACATTTGCAATAAAAAGGTGGGACTTCAAATGTTAATGTCACACAAGCATAAATTAACCAGTGTATAGTAAAGCATAAAAGCAATTTAACATTCTACCTATAAAAAAGTGACCACATGTATGGTGATGCTGAATTCAGCTTACTTTACTTAACTCACACAATATGCTGGCATCTTGTGTAATGAAATGCTTGATGTGTGGTTCAAGCGATCGAGTTTTATTTTGTGACTTTGGAAGGTGTAGTTTTCCTGAAAATCTATTTATTTTCTCTTTGTAACCTCAGCCTGTATTGTATATTGTTCTATAATGTGCATACTGCATAGGTACATTATTACATTCTATATGCTAATTGACATTAGCACTCAGCCGGCATAATTCTATAAAGAGATTGCATTTTAGTCGAAGTCACGTGCATGTACATCTCCTGTACATGCACCAGCTGTATTTTGATTTTGGCGACCTCATCAAGCGGGTTTACGCAACAGTACAATCCGAGGCATTGATCCATCCTTGTGATTGATCGGGCACGCTCCCCTGGATGGAAGTCAGAGCGGTTGCTGGTGGGGCTGATGTGCGCTAGTGATGCTGTGAAGCCGAGTGGAAAGTCATTTGTCACTTCTAGGAAAGGCTTCAGCACTCTTTGATTGCTGGCAACCTCCGTGGAACACGGACTTGTGACGTAAGGGGTTTGGGTTCATTTTGGAGAGAGGAGGAACTTGCACAAGTATGTACTACATGTTATCAAGCTTTAGGAAACTTTAAGCCAATCACACTAACGCAGAATGGATTTTTTTGCTGGGTCCTAAAAAAAAAAGACATAATTTGTGTTAAAGGATTTACAGTTGAGTTTGGCCTTTTCTTTTAACGTGCAACCAAATCCACTTCACATCTTTTCATACTGTAGGTTGCTATGTCAAAAATGTATTCATCACCACAGTGATGCTTTAGGGAGTTGAGGATTAAATACATTTAAAAAAAACACAACCATTAAATTTGTTAGCTACAGTAACTGGCAATTCATAATTTATAACAATCAAGTCCTCTCACTACAGTACCTCGGGGAAGTGTCTCATAAACTCATAAACGCACCAGGAGTGAAATGATGAGCTTGTGTCATGTGTGGGCACAGGTGGCTAAGTGACAATTAGTATTCACTATCACGTGGAAAAAGTAGAAGCACCGTCAGCTGGAACTAAAATATGCGACAGTTTATACAAACTTGAAAGAATATGTGTGTGGAGAGAAAGTGAATGAACTCCACAAGGGCAGTCATGTCACAGCGAGAACAAGGAGAAAGAAAGAGATTTGTAGGCGATTTTCCACTCCAGCAGAGAGCTGCTGGGGTAGAAATGAGAAAGGGGCTATAAGAAAAAAAGAACAGTGATTATGTTGGGTGGCAGTCCATTAGTGAAGCGACTAATGGATGCTGTGAAAAGGTGAATATGGAGGCCAACAACCGGGTGAGGGGACTTTTTGCCTCAGGGTGACTCTTCAATAGAGCCCAGTGGGAAAAAAAGGCCTCAGGAAAGTTTGTTGAAAAATGGGAGTTCAATTGTATTAAAAAGTCTCTCATTCCTGTTATAGAATTTGACGTGTGTCAACTGCATTTTCTCTTTTCGTGTTATGTTATTAAAGACAATCCTGAACTTGATCAGATGAATATATTAGTCCGATCAGATAAATGTGGACTTGTCTAATCATGTGCTCTTGGATATCAATTAGAAATATGAAGTATCACCTTTACAGTGTACGATATTCAACATAGTATATTTGATTTATAGAGCCATCCTATGTTTCTCGATAAATTCTTCTATAAATGATAAAGCCAAATGTCACTTTCAGTGTGATTGTGCGTGTGTGTGTGCAGGACACTACCCTCGCAGGTTTTCATGTCCCAAAGGGATATGGTGCAATCTATATCAGTCATGCCATCCACCGGGACCCGCAGGTGTTTGAGCAGCCTGACAGCTTCCTGCCAGAGAGATGGAGCGGAAGGTTAGTATTAGTAGTAGTAGTACTAGTTTGGTCTAATAGACTACATTCATATTTTGGTCTAATAGACTACATTAGTATTTTATTACAAGGCACATGCGGGCATTGAAGCCGGGAATATATGTGAATAAGGTTCAAATGGTTATTTGAATCCCTAAAGCTATTTTTTTGCAAGTGACAAATGAAAGTGGGGCCCATTATGATTTGTGTTTCTCATAGGCCACTCTATATGGTTAAATAAGGTAAACAAAAAAAATCAGTATGATTCATTGCAGTTCTTTAAAACAACTATAATAATTGTTAAATTTATGCCTCTCTGGCAGTAATCAAAGTTTTGTGGTTGTTCCATGTTCAATGTCTTAAACTGACTGCAAGCAATTTTTTTAAAAGCCATTTAAACTACAATGTTTCCATGGGAACCAATGCAGATAGATTAACATCGCCAGAGCACACAAATCTGACCCAGTCATCATCTGTGCAGACAGACCGACTTAAAATTAGATTGCCACACAATAATGCACTCGCATGCTGAACAAACCAAGACACACAAGGAGACAGCGGCATCCATCTGAACCTGATCTGCTTCGTTTAGCCCATCGGTCTCTCCGTCTACAGTGCTTCCATTCATTCTCTGGCACCATTCACCTGTTTATTTTCATTCATACTCCTTCATTCAGCCGCAGCGAAGGGGCAAAAGCTATGAATGTGTCTATGCTGGAACCTGCTGCCATGGTAGCAGATCACCTGACGGTGTCCTCCAATAGGGATACCCCAGTGTGTGTGTGTGTGTGCGTGGGTGGGTGGGTGGGTGGGTGTGTGGGTGTGTGTGCTCACAGAGTGGGGGAGAAGCCGTTTTCACATTTTCTCTCCCATAATGCCTTGTGGAATGGGATGGGATACAGAAAAATGAGTCAGAGCAGATCTTGTCTCATTTTTTTCCCTTTTGTGAGCACGGCTTAGAATGAAAATAGGGTAATTCCTGTAAAATGTCCTCCACTAATTTGGGATTTCCCTTATCTGTTAATAAACCCCCATTTAACAGTCCCATCCTAATGTGAATATTCCAAGATCCAAACCATTTTTGTTTAGACAATTCATCATGATCTTTTTGAGGTTTTATATTTAATGTACTTTTATATGTTTTATATTTAATGTACTTATTTGTAATTGTGAGGTAAAACAAATTTAAGTTAATTTCATATTTTGAATGACATATTTTTCAATAATAGCTTCCTCCACAGGAAGGAAAAACGGAATGAATACAGCTTCCATAGTAACTGGCCACTTCATGCCAGCTTTTACCAATGGGGATTTCAGTGTGTATTATGCCAGAAAATGTATCCTTTTTGCATTATTATTTTGTCAACGTCTGAGACACCTGTGATTGATGATGGATGATGGTTGTGAGTGCTAAGAGATTCATATCTGGTGACGCTATTCATCACATCATATACTTTAAAGCCCATCAAAAGCAAGACTGAACGAAACTCACACAATTGCACATCAAGGCCCCTGCAATGAACAAATTCTGCCTTTGCAAGATGATGATTGACAATAACAGAGAGATATTCATATTAATTCACTCAAAACAGCATGACTGATGTAGTTATCCTCCCATTGTTCTTGCGGTCTAGTTTGCTCTCCTCCTCCCACTGTGCACTGTCTCTGCTTGTCCATCTGTCAGTCGTCCTGGGAGACTGTTTGCCTGTCTGCCCTGATAGTTGCCAGGCTCCTTTTCTTGCCACCTGCCTGTTTGCTTGAATGACTGCAGTTGTCTTACATAACAAGCCCATCTACTATAACTAACAGAATCCGCATTTTGTGTTTAGTAAGATGGATGTGCATATTGTGTGTCCTTGTATGCATCATCAGCTTGTGGATATGTGCTTTTCCAGTCTCAAGAAAATAGTAGAGTCACTGCATTATCGTCCTATCAGGCGGACGGTCACACAGACTGTGGACGTAGATACACGAGTTGGAAATGCTGCCATACGCAGATAAGAAATCAAGCTACTCCAGCTGGTAATCTACTTTAGATCTTAGAACAGGAAGTTTCCTCTAAACAGGTAGTGACATGTCTCCCTTTAATTTAAAGAGGATATTAAGAAGAACACCTCATATACATAAAGTGGATATAAAAAGTCTGCTCACCTCTGTTCAAATGCTAGCTTTTTGTGATATATATATAAAAAAAAAAGACGCCAAAACTTTTTCCACCATTACTGTGACCTAAAACTTGTACAACACAATGGATTTTTTAATTTTTTTTTTTTTTTTTGAGAGGGTTTAGTGAAAATAAACAACTGAAATATATGTTGTGTTTACGCCAAACATACCTTTTGGAATGATGGACAATAAGTTCACCATCGGTTTCAGCATAACATGTTTTCTCGCGTGTTTGGTGAGATTTTGTTCTCGTCCGATGAAACCAAGGTTGAACTTTTTGTCCATAAAAATTTCCAAAGGTATGTTTGGTGCAGGCGGCATGGTGACCGACTAGTTAGCACATCTGCCTCACAGTTCGAAGGACCGGGGTTCAAATCCCGGCCCCGCCAGTGTGGAGTTTGCATGTTCTCCCCGTGCCTACGTGGGTTTACTCCGGTTTCCTCCCACATCTGAAAAGCATGCGTGGTAGGTTAATTGAAGACTCTAAATTGCCCATAGGTATGAATGTGAGTGCGATTGGTTGTTTGTTTGTGTGCCCTGTGATTGGCTGGCGACCAGTTCAGGGTGTGGCCCACCTCTCGCCCGGAGATGGCTGGGATGGGCTCTAGCACGCCCGCGACCCTAGTGAGGATAAGTGGAGCGGGAAATGAATGAATGAATGAACGCAACACTACTCACCAAAAGAACATCATACCGACAACAAACCAAATGGTGGCATCATTATTCTTTGGGACTGTTTTGCTTCAGCCGGAACTGGGGCCTTAGACTTAAGGTGGTAGAATTCATGAACAGTTTTAAATACCAGTCAATGTAAGCACAAAACTTTCAGGCTTCTACAAGAAATATATTTTATAATATATATAATATAATTATTTTTACGTCCCTTCTCAAAAATATGTTTTTTTTCTTCAATTGAGGTTATAATTTGCATTAATGGGGGAAAAATATTTAAAATTATTTACCTTGGTCTCATGTTTTTATATCACACAAACCTGGAGTTTGAAAAGAGGTCTGTGGAATTTTAAAATAAATTGCATATAAAAACAATATACTATATAATATGAATATCTTTACCAATACTGATGGATTGCGTTTTAGCATGTTAAATACTGTAAATGAAAGGTGAAGAATGTCAAAGTGACCCTTGCATCCTTTAATTTTGCTGTATGCGGCCCTTGGGAGCATAAGTTTGGACAACCCTGACACTCCTGCCTGGCCCACTAGTTTTGTCCTAGTTCAACCCACAGATTTTTGATGGCTCTCAAGTTCCACAAAGCATGTCAAATAATGCCTTAGTTTATGGACCTTGCACAGTCATGGTATTGTTCATATATTGTACACTTGTCAGTGTTAAGGTTATTTATAATTTACAATAGAATATACGTCTCTCTATCACTTCCTACCCTTTCGGCGTGTTTGATCGTTTCTTCTCAGGCTCCCAGAATTGTCGGCTACGCATGCTGCTGCTTCATGATCAGCCTTCTGGTGCATTAAACTATTATTGAGGGTTGCAGCAATGAACACTCACGCTGTCTCACACACACACAGGACCCACTAATGCTTCCTGTTTTCCTTTAATCAGAGCTCAGGTTTCAGGATGCATTAGTAGCGTTCGGGGTGGGGGGTGTGGTCTGCATCAGCACGTTGTTGACAAACCTGCTCTTCACGGCTGTTCATTTTAAATGTATCTTTACAAAAATGTTGCAGTATAAAGTTGTATTTCAGATGTGGTACCCAATATGGTTATGGTATCTGATGAGTCTTTGTCCAGTCATACTTGAAACATCACATTATGTATGTTATAT
The DNA here is from genome assembly GCF_024500275.1 of Phycodurus eques. Lineage (NCBI taxonomy): Eukaryota > Metazoa > Chordata > Actinopteri > Syngnathiformes > Syngnathidae > Phycodurus > Phycodurus eques. The sequence goes on from NC_084539.1 coordinate 15,373,508, forward strand.
AGTAATCATTTTGTTACGAATGGTCTCACAGCATGAAGCGATCATTGTTCTGCCCATTGCCATGAACACAATTCTGACGTGGGCACTCGTGTCTCGAAAACCATTGAATTCTTTGTCCTTTAACCCTCTCTGAGCATATTCTGCATTTTTGTGCAACCATTTAACTATGTTTTTTTCCATAGGAATGCAGACCACAAGCACTTCCTTTGTTCCTTTGGCAGTGGATCTCGAAACTGCATTGGTATTAAACTTACGAATGTCTTCCTTAAGGTGAGCAAGAACCAAAAATACACCAAATTCCATTTCTTAATTTGATTATGTGGACTGAAAAACAAATTGACGTTTTATTGTGAGGCTCATGTGAAGCCAAGAATGATTTACCGTTTAGTTAATGGGACTGATGAAATTGTGTGTGTGTGTGTGTCATCAATATCAGACGGCAAGCCTGAATTCCCAGGTGTAGAATTTCCTGTTGAAATCACCAACCCATCCCAAAGGTAGCATTCACCATAGCCACAGTGACTACATACTCAGGAGATACAGCAACATGGACACAATATTACGCAAACATGTACTGTATATCTATTGGAAGACACCTGAATAAGACAGGTGTTTAACAGAAGAACCACATATAGAGATTTGCCCTCCGTGTGGTGGGGCTATTTCACTTTATAGCCATAACACCAGGAAACTCGAGGTTGATAACATAATGTGTTATTTGAGAAAATTTTTATCAGAATTGAATTGTATTACGGTATTGGTACAGTTCAAGCAATACACTTTAAAAAGTACTTAAGCTTAACTACCAAGTAGTACTTAAAACCAAATGTTTATGCTTGCTGTTACGTACATTTAACTTTGTACTTGCACTCTTCCATCTATATTTACCTTCAACTGTTTGTACGAACTACTCACATAGTGATATAGTACTTGCACTCAAATACTAGTGTTTAATCATCAGGACTTTTTAGCCCCTAAAAATGGAAGAGGTGCTGTATCTACTGAAACTTAGGTGCTTACACTTCACTACTTGTGCATACTTAATTTGCACCACTTGGTCAACCAACTGTTATGTATGCTCAATTAACCAAATGTTTGGAACATTTATACTTACATAAAACTGTTCTACTACCACATTCCATTACCCTGTGGCAATGCAATTGCCATTTTTGCTTTCTAACAAAAGCATTTGTAAATATTATATGATTGAAAAGGTTCTGGGAGTCAACTCCTTTTATTGCCTTTTAGTGTTCTCTTTACTAGTTGCAATGACACCTCTGGGATGCAGCAGTATGGCTAAAGTCAAGCAGGCAAGCTCCAAAGAATGAAGTCGTAAAAGAATAATTTTCTTTCATTTAGAATGGTGTTTATATAAATATATATTTCCTCCCACATCCCCAAAACATGCGTGGTAGGTTAATGGAAGACTCTAAATTGCCCGTAGGTGCGAATGGTTGTTTGTTTGTATGTGCCCTGCGATTGGGTGGTGACCAGTTCAGGGTGTACCTCGCCTACCGCCCGAAGATAGCTGGGATAGGCTCCAGCATGCCTGCAACCCTGGTGAGGATAAGCAGTACAGAAAATGGATGGATGGATGGAGATATAAATATATATTTTAACATCTTAACAAATTTAACTTAACCCCACACATGAGGAGGGGGAAAAAACTGAACTGTTAGCTTTCTCTGGTAACTGCTGTTGCACACTCTTGTCCTTGTCATTTTAATTGTGGTTGAACAGGTTTAAAACTTACGATTGTCAATCCTAACCATTTTCCAAGCAGATTGGGAAGGAAAAATCACTCTTAGCACACCCTACACCACAGGATAATAGTTTATGATAATCTTTGAGACATCCTTTGCTGATTGTAATTGCAAGGGGGCATTCTCAAATTTGGCCAGATTGTTTGATATGTGTGTACTCCGTTTAAGCTTGTGTCCCACTAATGCAGCACTTGTTTCTCACTGTTAGGTTGTGGCTATAAAACAGAAACACACACACACACTGAGGCGCGTGCGCGCAAGGGCGTGACCAGTATGAAAAGTAGACCGCAGGGATCTAGGTCATGGATGTGACTCATCGCCTTCCCCCATCCACCTCCCTCATCCTCATCTTCCATTCCATCACTTCTTTCGCCCCCTTCGTATTCCCCTGGCATGTCCATCCTGCCCCTCCCCCTCTATCGGGATAATCTTCATTCATAAATCAGAGGGTGGTGGCCCAACTGTGTATGTCTGTACATTGTGGCATCTTGGTGATGTGGTTGAATATTAGCCAGTAGGGAATAGTGGCTTTGATATCAGCAGGCATGATACTCAGCATGCACTTTGTGCAAAAAATAAAACTAGATCAAGTGGGTTCTTGTGATGTGGAGCGTAGACATGACATCATTGTCAAAAAGGGAACATACATTGGAGAAAAGTCCTGTCAGAAAATGTGTTGAAATGCATTTCTATCTTAAGAATTGAGGAGATGTTCCTGGCGTGGTGGAGGCTCAACCTGCACCAGGTGCTCAAGACACAGCTTGGAATATTTTTCTCCAGGCAGAAAAGCAGATAAGATATGTGAACAAACGTAACGTGTTGTTGTGTGTTTTGGTGTAGGAAGCATGCACGTTCCTCTTAACGCACTATGACTGGTGTCTGGACCCTCCATCACAAAACCTGGACTACAAATGGCTGCCTGTGTCTCGGCCCGCGAACCCCCCCACTGTCTCCTACACTCGAATGGACCCGGCCAGAACTGGGGGGAACAACACCACATAGAGAAAAAAACATACAGAACTGGGTAGTAAAAATTCAAATGCACAATAGGGGACGAAAGCAAACCCAAAGAGCTTTCCCCTGCTGCTCATTGCACATGAAGCATCATGGGAAAGACTGTTTTTGCTCGCTGTGATCCTCTGAACGGTGTGCAATAAGATAAATACATTGTTGACTATATCACTATTTAATAACAAGGTTACAAAAATAAACAAAACTATAGTTGCCGCCATGAGATTGTCACCATAGCTTTTGTGGAACACAATTCCCTGTTACACCTACCCTTTTGCAGTAGTGTAGTAGTCCATCAAAACACACACACACACATGCACATTGAGGGTAAGCCCTGAGATTCCATCAGTGACTGCAAAAGTGTCCCCCCAATAGCCCCTCCTTTTCTCCACGCTTCACCTCCTACCAACCAGCGCTGCTTAGCAACAGTTCGTCATACCGACACTGACTTGCTTCCTTTTAGTATGCTCACACACACACACACTAACCTGGTTATTTTTTAAAGGATTCAGGTGGCTTTTCTTGTGAATCACATGTTAAAGATGCCAGAATGTGTTACACAGTTCCAAAAGAAATGACCTGGAAGAAAAAAAATGATTATTTACAGTGTAGGACGTACAGGTATTACCTTTATAAATGTTAAATACCTTTTATCCCAAGTGTCAATCAAAGGATCCTTATCTAATTTATCGAGTCAATCGCAGTTTCAGAGTACATGCAGGTCCGTGTGGACTTAGACTTGCACGGCTTTATCTGTGAGACACTCAACTCAACTTTCTTTACAGAGCACTTCACTTTGAAAAACAACTACACCTGTAACAGCGCTGTACATAAACGATTCAACCTAGAATTGCCTTTATTGTAATTGTTTGGTGCAGATACAACAAAATTGGGTTTATGCAAACAAAACTCAAACAATTATTTAAAAAAAATATTCAGCATATAAAACTCGCAGGATCACTCTTGTCACGGCTCAAGAGTTTCTTGAACTATTGCGTATGTATACCTATAACACAAACCCACGTTATCACACACTTTAAAGAATAAGGTTATGTTTCCATCAGATGGCGTTCCAATAGCTTGAACAATATAGACACAGGAAACTCATAGACTCCGAACCTTTCCACCGGAAATGCTTAGTGTTGTTGTGTATATGGTCCATCAGTTAGGAATTAAGAATCAAGAATTAACGTTAAATTTTTGGGTCATGTTACATGTCTTTCACCCACAAAATCTAGCACTGTCAAAGGTCACGTCCTACAAGATGTTTCGTAATTATATAATGTGGAATTATTTTTGTATTGATTATTTATTTTTTTTGTATTGTGTTTAGTTATTTAAATATCACTGAATTTGTCAGGTTGTTTTTATTTGGGATTTGGATCCTTAAATATATTCCACTGCCGTTCTATTAGCATAGATAAAAAATGAAAGCATGGTAAAATTAGTAGTACAAAAGTAGTGGTAAATTAGTTAAATGTATCAAGATTTTTTATCACTGGAAGAATGGAAATTAACAGCAATATTAAACATCTTACATGCTCAGATATATGATTTTGTCTTGCGCTTTGCCACTTAACAGACCATACTGTGCTTTGCATGAACACATGCACACACTGAATCATATTACTACAGACATGAAGACTTCACATATACACACGGACACGTCCTTGCAGACGACGGACAGCACACTGCATCTGGCTCAGAATGGGGTGCTTGTTAAGAGTAGGATGACTCACTGCCCTTCATCCTCCAGCAACATCTCCCAACAGCAATTAAGGACAACAGGCCACAACCACTCTTCCTCCTGCCTCCTTCCTTTTTATGATGCCTTTTTCCTTTGTTTATTTTATTCCGCTGGATCAATTTAAAAGAGGGTGAGCACAATGGCAGACAAAACATTCAACACACTGTCATAAGTGTTGGAAAGGAAACGTCACTGCATTCTCAGTAAAGTTTTGACTTGTGTGAATCATAGCCATTGATGGAAAACATTTTTTTTGCCATTTGTTTGAAAAGTGTGTGAATTTACAATGAAGTGTGGATGGTTATTATTTCTTTAACAATACAAATCCATCTGACTGAATAATTTGCTAATTTGATGGAGAAATAAAACATTGTATGTGCATGAATGTAGACACAAAACGTGATTTCCATTTGTTTGTACTTTCTTTCCTACTATGAAACTATGTTTGTTTTTATAGCAAAATACTTTTTTTTTTAGGAAAACGTAGTAGTACAGTATAATTATTATTTATATACACTTAAGTGTGCTTTTTATCACACCTGTAAGATTGAATAGATTTTTTTAAACTCAATCTTTCTAGAAAACTGACAATTTCTGTTATAAAACGATTTAAAAATAGATTTGTAAAATAATAGCCAACTACAATATTTACTTTACCTAGTTAATGTGAGTTTTGCTTCTGAACCTCAGCACGCAGCGTGGGCACATCCAGGCAGTTAGATGTTTCCTTCATCTTCACACACAATTATAAGCTGCCACCTGTGATCTTTTTCTTGGATTTATTGAATATAGCTCAATAAATCTTACCACCACGTGTCGCACATCGGTGGTTGTGACATAAATTTTTGAACGACAAGAAAAATCAGCATAATCTTTAAATTCATAATTACATTTGAAAATCCAAAAACCTAAAATAAAAACTACTTGGAAAATAAAGTATTGTTGCAATGGTGGTCCCAGCATGTCTTGCACTTAACCCAAAATCCTCAAGGCATGTGATCAACATCAGCATTCATTCGTTTGTACAAATCCTTATTTACGCGTGAGCCTGCTTGTGACCAGCATACAATACAATCAATGCAACTTTGCAAAGAATGTGGCGAGCAGAGGTGGTTTAAGTCATATTTAACGTGCACGTGCATGAATTACAGCAACACAGTGCAACTCATTGAAAAGCAAGCGGAAGCTCAAGTTTTCGTTTGTGTGCACATAATCATGCATTCACACATTCATTCATTAAATACATTACTGTGGATAGTTGAAAGTTATTTCTATGTACTGTGTTAAACATTAACATTGTCCAAAAGGTATGAATTATCACTAAATTGACATTTTTGTGTAATAACGGCAGGTTTAAAAGACAGGAATTTAAAGTCTATTTTTGTGCCAGCTTGGGACATCCAGTTTTTCTGGTACTTGGCAACACACACACACACCCATAGATATGTATGCTGATATAAACGTGTGGTGTTCAGGAACAAGGACGAGGAGAGTCAACAGGAGGTAGGACAGTGGCTCCAGATGGCACAACAAAGCCCAACGTCCATTTTAATGATGGAAGCTAATTAACACATGGGCTTTCCGTCCCACCTTAAACACAACAGGAAGTTAGAAAAACGCATAGCTAACACATAATGTGCGCAACATTTGTGTAGTGTGCGTACCTGCGAAGACGTAGTAAGTGTACATTTGTATACGGTCAGTGCTCTACAAACACATATACTCGGGATGTCCCAATCACATTTTTTTGCACCCGAGTCCGAGTCTTGGATTTTAAATATCTGCCGATACCGAGTCTCAATCTGATACATATAACTACAAAAACTCAACTTTTAATATTTAATAGAACCCAAAACTAAATTAGTAACAAGTAAAATAATAATAATAATACAATTAAAACACAATATATTTAGCAAATAAAAGTAATTATGGTAATCCTAATTGACCTAAAACAGGAAATTTTCAGTCTGATTTCATGTCAGATGGAGGAAAATGCACTTGCCCACTTTGGCCTCTTGGGGGCAGTGTGTTGTGATGCCTGCATGAAGCTACACGTTTGCAGTAAAAGAAAAAAAATAGAAGAAGGTAACGATAAAGCATTAATTTAATTTGTTCACAGATTAGGAAGAATATATGCCTGTGAGTATTATACGTATTACCTTTTTGTATGTGTAAGTACGGAGTTAGTGTATAAATACTCTTTATTTGAAGGTAAATCCCCCCTGTGATCCAATGCTAATTCTAGCATTTTGTTGCGTGTTTTGTTGTTTGGAGGTCATTAAACAGTTTAAAGCACACTCAGGGAGGGAAGAGACTATGTTTGTGTGAGAGTCATGCCCACACACACAAACTGTCTGCGTTTCACTTTCAGTCACTGATATTATACATGTAATAACGATACCCCGTTTAATATAAAACGAAGCTATTAGTTTGGCAAGATCTTTGTACCTTTTGATTATTTTGTCACTTTGTGACATTTAAAATGTCAGAAATCCTTTTCACCCGATCTTGAGCAGCTGAAAATCACGTGATAAGATCGGGACATCCTTAACGTACACAGGTAATTCACTCCGCGGGCGTTCTCTACACTCCGGAACGTCCTGAAACTCGTTGTTGGAGTGTGCCGTTCGGTTATGCAGTGCCACACTGGGAGTGCCGGAGGGCACTCCTGCAGCTCCGACTGAGGAGACAGAGCGGCCGGAGCGTCAGGCAGGACAAGATGTTTACAGGCACAACTGATGGCGGACGCACTTACGTATCCCTGCCAATGGTCAAACGCTCGTTCGTACATTCATAGAAAATGGAGCGCGCTCTGCCTCTCTGAACACTGCACTCTCAGCTAGTGTTGTTTAGTTCGCGAACGTGTCGTTCAGAAAAACAAATCTTTTTAGTGAGCGAACTGAACTGAATCAGTTTATGAAATGATACGTTCTTTTAGTTTGGTCGCCGCCGTGAGGCAAGCGAGTCTGCTGGGAGCGGAAACGGAACTGCTGAAGCGTTCTGTCACTCACTTTTGATTCTTCGGCGAATGACCATTGAGCAGCCAGCGTGCAGGCGGGGGCGGGACTTCATTAAACGTATTGCCATGTGATTTGTAATTTGCCAGTGTTGTCACTCACTTTGGCGAATGACCAATGAGCAGCCAGCGTCAGGCAGCGCCATGCAGGCGGGGGAGGGATCAAGTGAACTGAGTGATTCGGTCAGTGAATTTGTGTAGTGAGGAACTGAGAAACTGAAGAACTGGAGTGATTCGTTCGTTTGTGATCCCCTAAAGAGGATTTCTGAATGGCTCGGGGGAATGAGTAATAGTTACCTTAATATGCATGTGTTTTTTTTCTTCGATGAAATACAGTAGGAGGTTATCCTGGCGGCGGCATGGTGGTGACTGGTTAGAGCGCCTGCCTCACAGTTCTGATGACCTGGGTTCAATCCCCGGCCCCGCCTGTGTGGAGTTTGCATGTTCTACCCGTGCCTGCGTGGGTTTTCTCCGGGCACTCCGGTTTCCTCCCACATCCCAAAAACATGCATGGTAGGTTAATTGAAGACTCTAAATTGTCCTTTGTGAATGTGAGTGCGGATGGTTGTTTGTTTGTATGTGCCCTGCGATTGGCTGGCAACAAGTTCAGGGTGTACCCCGCCTCCTGCCCAAAGATAGCTTGGATAGGCTCCAGCACTCCCGCGACCCTTGTGAGGATAAGCGGCTCAGAAAATGGATGGATGGTTATCCTGGCGTGCTGGAGCCTAGTCCAAGAGGCGGGGTACACCCTGGACTGGTCGCCAGCTAATCGCAGGGCATATATACAAACAATCGTTCGCACTCACATTCACATACGGGCAATTTAGCATCTTCATTTAACCTATAATAAACAATGAATACATAAACTATTAATGAATGACATTAACTTCATCACTTACTATTGAGAAAGTGGATAACACAACGTATATTTGTCATCCACACTATCAGGCTTATTGTATAGATGCCTCAGACCATTTGTCTTTATAGCAATTGAAGCCATGAAACAACTCTAAACCCCCTGAAAAGGCTTGCAAGCACAGACTCCTCAGTGCTTACTTACTAGCAAGTGTGTTTGTGTGTCCTCAGACAGGGAGGAAGGAAACATCATTAGTCACTGAGGTGCCATCAAGTTTTGTTTAACTGTCTCATTTATCTTCCTGTGCTGCACAACCACACTCTCCTGCATTGCTCTACTAGGCCTACTGCGGTTAGCTCTTGACATTCATTTGACTGTCAAACTGCCTTCTCACCTTCATTCATTTACAAGGTAAAAATAGATCTGATTATGTACACGGGTTGTCCATTACCGGATGATGCCATCTCAAGAGCCTTTAGGGGTGCAAATAAATTTTAAATATACAGTAGGGCCTTGACTGAAGAGTTTCATTTGTTTCGAAACCATGTTCATAACCTAAAGCACTCGTTTCTCAAATCATCTTTCCCCATTGTCATGAATGGAAATGCCACTATCTATTTCAGCCCCCCTATAAAACAGCCCCAAAAGTGTTTATTTTTATTGAGAAAAATAGCACTATACAGTACTGTATTTTGTAAAAACGATAGCTGGGATAGGCTCCAGCACGCCCGCGACTGAAAAGCGGCTCAGAAAATGGATGGATGGATGTAATAATAACAAAATGAAATAGAGTGTAAAGAATTAAACAATTTGTGCATCATGATTTCATGCATTCATTGTGTGACACCTTCTAGTGCTTGTGCCTTGGCCACTAGGAGGCAATATCGTACATATATATGCACAAGAAGAGGGTCACAACTTCTCAGTAAGCTGCAGTAATAATGGTCGTTTTTGGCAGAGGATAGACGATATATGTCTGTAAGTATTGTTATATTGTCTGTCTGCATGTAGTGATGCACCTATCTGTTTCTTAAAGGATTATTACACCGCAACATTGATGCTAGGTCCGTAGCCCGACGATGGCGTTTTATATTGTGTGTTAGAATTAAGCTAGTGGACTTTTGTCAGAGAAAGTTATGTGGTGTTTGGTAAATACAGAAAGTGTAATTGTCTTTGTTTTATGTTTAGATTTCCTGTAAACTGCAACTAGGAGTGACAATAAACAGCTTGAAGCAATTGTTAACTAGCTAGTGATCTGCTGCTTGTTATAAAGTTTGCTGCTGCCATCCTTCCACACTGCCAGCTCATGCCGCTCCAGTGACGTCTGCTCACGGAGCGGATGAGAAGATGAGAGGTCGGCGCGGGAAGAAAGATGAAAACTGTGGGGCAAAAGTTACTCAAGGAAAGACCTGGTATGTATGTTAGCATCTTGAGATCTGGCCTATAGGCTGTCATGAAAAGATCATCCGTTGAATCAGTGCTCCTACAACCCGTTGTTAACTTAGCCTACAGTAAATCTGTGCTGTTTTGTGTGCTTACAGGTAATATTGCACATTATTTTAAGTCTGGAACTGGATCACATCATACCCTTCTTATGTAACTGAATATAAAATATAATAGTTAATGTCAGAAAATATCAGAAACAGCTCTCAGTATGATGCCGTACAGTCTATACCACTGAAAACAACAACAATACAACGAAACATTTTGTTAAATGAATACGTCTTTGACAGTGTCAATTAAAACTGAGCATTATCTTTGTGAAGGCAGGAAGTTTTGATACAGCTTTTGTATTGTATCTCTTTAAACCGAAAAAGTGTACCTAATATTCTGAGCTGTTTCTCCATAGCTTTGTTCATGCTCACAAATTTGTAATGCCCAGGTGACCTTTATTGAAACTATGACTCACGCATAGGGAGGTGGACCAGATACAGTAATAAGAAAAGTGAGAGTGAGTGAGTATAGCCATCCGATGTAATAGGCTACAAGGTTGAGGATGCTGTCTTTAAAACTAATGATGCTTTTAAAACGTAAACATGAAATAAAACTGGCTTAATTGATATCTTCAAAACAATTATAAGTACAAGCCAACTTTTACAAGTCAATTCACCATCCTTTGCCCATTTCCTCTTACAGTAAGATCCCACCAAAGTTACAAAATATAATTTTGTAACTTTAACTTAAATATAATTTAAAAGTGTTTTTGGTTATGTCTTTTTCTATACTAATTTGCATCCTGAAGGCAAATTCAATTTACACCATCTTGTGTATTTTTGGAGCACACTACATGGAGAACCACACCACACACTTGCAGGAGAGATGCAAGATGAACTCAAACAGTGACCCACAGGCTCCAAAGCCCTTCAATTCTGTATGGATAAGCTACTGCCACAACCATAATAGGGTAAGTAGGAGTTGGGCTGCAAATTCAACTCTATCTAGCTATCTATCGAGCGATCATGATACTATATTTGTGGAGCAGTCTAATATACCCTAATAGGAGTTTAGTTGTTTGTTATAAGGATGAGCAGGAGCTCTTTTCCAAAACGCTGTAAATCCTAGCCCAAGTCTCTGATTTGGACTGAATTTGTCTCGTTTTGGGAAAACAAAGTCAGGGTCCCTCTATGTTAATGCACGTCAAAGCCGCAAATAAGTCTTTAGATCCCCCTTAGAATTGCCATCACATTTTCCTCCCTTTCGGGGCCCCTGCTAGGAAGTACGCGCTAACATACAGATGGACACAAATCAGCTTTGTTAACAGTCTGCAATCGTCTGTGTGCTGTTCTAGTTGATTTTTGGCAAGTTTTACCGGCGCAATTATGTGACAGGCTCTCAGAATAATTACTGTGAATGAGGAGGTCTAGCCCATACACACCAAGTGCTGGTTAGTCGGACACATCTAATATAGATGAGCCTGGGATTTTGCATTTTTAATGGCTTTCAGTCTTACAAAGTAGGATCCAACCTTTAAACTGCAAAGTAACACTCTTTCTTTAACAGATAATCTTTCAACATCTCAGTTTATGAATAAAGGATTAATAAATATTGAACTGAAGTATGACCAATTCAGGTTGTACCCTTCCTCTCGCGCCCAAAGGCTCCAGCTCACCCGAAACCCTAATGAGGATAAACGGCAAAGGGCGCAGTCTGGATTGCTTTAGGACTAACATGATGAGTATACGTGGCAAAGTCGATTTGGATGAAGCAACAAGCTTTAAAAGAGCAAGACATCACATCATATCAGCCATGATGCAATGAGAGGTCCACAAACTTGACCCATTAATGTTGAGAAATAATGACATTTAACAGTCTGTGTACTGCAGCAGAAAAGAGGAAGAATGAGCTAAAGCAGTGAAATCTTACAAAAAGTTAAGCACTATATTATTGTTTGGAAAAAAATTAAAGTTCAATTTTGGTTTAATCAGATCATAACATTTTTTCCCACATGCACTTTCAAGTGTATTTTTGCAAAATATAGCCAGGATTGGATGTTTTTCCTTGTAACATAAGGCTACCGTCTTGCCACCCAACCCCGCAGCCCAGGCATATGGTGAAGTCGGCTGATTGTTGTTGCATGTACTAAACAGTCAGTACTTGCCTGAAATTCCTTCAGCTCCTGTTGCGGTCGGCCTCTTGTATAGAAAAGCCTACTAGAACAGTTGAAATTATTTGGGGTTAATCATTTGAGTTAAGACTATTAATATCCACTGTAATGACTGTTGAAATTTTAACTTTTGGTGAAACTTTTAGGAATATTTTTCCACAAAATGTTTTCCATTTATGCTCACTGGAATGTTAGAATGGTTAAAAAAAAAAAAAAAAGGCAAAAAATAGAATTGAAGGAAAGTAAAATGAATTACTGTTTATATTCATTAATTTAACAATAGAACAACTTCTCTGTATTAAATATGACATTAATTGGAAAGAAATCAAAGCAGCGGCATTTGGTGGAGCACTGCCACCTTTTTTACTTTCTCCTAATTCAGAGTGGCTACTGCCTCCTTTCATGTTAGCTATATTGATTTAACTCCAAAGCAGCATACACAGTAATTTGAGATAGTTTGTTTTTAATCAGGTTTGAAAGAACGCTTCCGACTTGTCACTTTAACAATGCAGCGTGACTTGTAAGCAGGAAGTGTGTGAGGAAGATGAATGTTCCAGCACATTTCATTATATTTTTGAGAAGTGTTGAAAATGTGGCAGATTGTAGTAATACTTGAAGGCTTGTGTGTTGTTGTGTGAGCACCCAGTGAAGGGCGGGGGAGTGGTGGGGGTTGGGCGAGGAAGCAAGCAGATTTTTCACTTTAGTGTTGTGTAAATTCTTGTGGCTTGTCAGGCTATTGAACAATTGACTAATAGCGACACACTACACGGAGGAAATCCAATCACTTAAATGTGACCGTGTCTCATTAACAAGGACACTCCGCTTCCTCTTGCCCCCCAGCACCCTCCATCATAGTTTTCACTCATGCCCCCATACCCCTACTCATACACTTCATCACAGGTCGTTTAATTATTTATTTATTTTTTCCTAAGGGGTAAGAACAGACGAGAGAAAGGTCAGTTTGAGTTCAAACCTGTTTGTTGTTTTGGAGCAAGTGTGTGCACATGTGCTTGTGTTGTATGTCTGTTGTGAAATTAGCCATTAATGCTGTGTTTTAGTAACCACTTTAACAGTTTCTGGCTAGATGTCTGACTGAACAAGACAGTGATGCCGTGTGTGTGTGTGTGTGTGTGTGTGTGTGCATGCGCGCGTGTGTGTTTGTCAACGTGTGAATTCCTGATAGTTGAGAGAGCAGTGTGAGGTTATGAATGTATACTGTGCATTCACTGCTTTGCGTAAGTAACTGTGGGCCCAGTTTTGTGTGACTGTACAGGGTCTCCCAAAAGTCTGTATACAATTCCTTTTTTTTCTATTTTGTTTCAGTTTACATATAAACAGTAGTGAGGCCATCATCTTTTCACAGCTTAGTGCAGTGATTCTCAACGTGTGGTACTAGTACCACGAGCGGTACAAGCTCTCTCTCGTGGTACGCGAAAGAATTACTGAATTAAATGTTCAAACTGTGTAATGTGACAGTGGCGTAAACTTTTTTTTTTAATCCAGTCCAGTACATTTATTGAGTACAACTTTTAAGTACAATAATATGCATTTATCTTTTATACCTGTTTTTTTAAACATTTATTCATGGTGGTACTCGGAGAGCCAAGTATTTTTTGAGGTGGTAGTTGGTGTTTAAAGTTTGAGAACCACTGGTTTAGGCTTTTTAGTTTTCGTAAGCACATCATTCCTAGCCCATGGCTCGCCAATTGGCATTGGAGCAGCATTGCAAAATTGCCGCCTGGCAAGAAATGTCTCTGTCCCCAACTGCAGTTCAGCTCCAGTTTGAGTAGCTGATGGTGATAAAGCTTTACCTGTACCTCTGAAGCATCCGCTGAATTGAGCTTTTGTTGATACGGGATTCCAGTGCATCCTTATGGATAGACTTTCCTTGGCTTTACGCGAACGCCTGGTCTAAGAGTTTGGTGTTTTCATCAGTGGTAGCAAGTAGCAGGCTTTCCGCTGCGTGGTCTGTCAAGAACAAATACTGTTTTGAGGAACCTGCAAAGGATAGTGTCAATTGTACTTCGCGTTAGAGCATTGTGATTGCCATAAAGCTTCTCAAATTGGTGCTGACAACTTCTTGCCAGGCAGCAATTTTTCAACACTGCTTAAATGTCAATTGGCGAGCCATGAGCATGCTTACAAACACTGCAAAGCCTAAGCTGTCAAATGCTGGTGGCCTCACGTCTGTCTCGGTGAAACCTGAAAGAAAATAGAAATAAAAGAAGTATATAGTAACTTTTGGTACACCCTGCATTTTTAAATTTACAATGAAATGCATCTTGTTTTCAATGATGCAAAGTCTGACAAACATTAAAGTATTTGCAATTAAAATTTTGATGTTGCTCACCATAGAGCCAGGAAATTGATTTATTTGAATCTTAGAAATATTCTCTCTGCATGTAGTTATGTAAAATGAAAAAAAAAAGGCTTAAGACTGTTTTTAAATAAAGGATTAGGCTAGTGGTTAGCTCCCAATGTTAATATTAATAAAACATGAACATTAACTGTAAGTGACATAGACATGTAATATCATAATTATAACCTTTTACAGCAAATACCACCAAATCTTGACAGACGTGCAAGGGGTCGATTTGTATTTCTTTAATGTGATTTACAGCTAAACTTGCGACACCATATTACTGCAATATTACAACAATAAGGATAATGTCCCGATTCACCAATTATTTAATGTTCAACATATTTTGAAGAAACCCAACTATGATAGATCACGATGGCTCTATGTGAATTAGGTCCAAAAAAATATAAAGAGACATATCAAGCATACATATTCTAAAGAAATGTATTATTAAAACAAAAAATCACCTTTCTCATTACACATTAACATCCAGTTTGTTACATTACTAATTTTTATTTCTCACTTATTTCTCTTCAAATCCAACAAATTTCCATTTCTAGCAATGCACCTGTAATAAATATGTTTTGTGTATGATGACATTATAGATTTCCAATTTATATAGGTGAGGAAGCAGGTGACACAAAATATGAGGCTGACAATTCACACTAGCTTGAGAGTAAGTTTAGTGTGTGCGTGGATGTGTGTGCGCGTGTGTGCGTGTGTGTGTGCGCGTGTGAGTGTGCGTTTGCCCGCGTGTGTGTGTGTGCGTTTAGTCGACTTAGACCAGACAAGAAGGGTATCAGTGCAATGACCTTGCACGGGTTTTTGTTGTGTGGCTCCATTGATTACCTGTTTTCGGCTATATATTACTTATTAAACCACACAGCAGAGACAAGCACAATACAGTATAGGGCGTAAAATAACCAGCGCACGCAGGCTTGAGTCATCATTGCGAAGCCACCAATAGTTTAGTACGTTTTCGTTCTGATGATAAAGCTTGACAACTTGGTGTTTTCCGTCATTTTGATCACCATGCCGGGTGGCTGTTACTAATGTGCTTTATTGCTCTTCTTATTCCACCATAAAGCGCAGATGACAAGTCATCACAGAGAAAATATGGATCTGTCCTCACTATGGCTCCTGTTCATTTCCGCTACTCAATTTGCCCTCTCGCCCTCACCCTCCCTCTCTATTACGCTCTTGCAACAAACACATAATGTTCCTCTCCCTGTTACATACAGTAGTCTGTGTATTCAGTACACTATTGCATATGTTGACAAGAACGCAACAAAAGTGCTGAAATCGCAGCGGTACTCACTCAGGGTTTAATCATTGGATTATGGGATTAGCGGGTAACACAGATTTAGTGCCTATATGCACATGCACCATCATACAAATCTGTTTTGTTTTTGATGATACTGTATATGTTGTACAGTACATGTATAGAAACTCTTCACCTCCAAAGTTTTGACTTCTCCATATAAATAATGCACAGTTTAATAATAGAATCCAGCGTATACGGTTTGTACAAGGCTGTCAAAATAAGATTGTTGTGTTTTATATAGATTGCATTTTGTATGCCCAATCTGTGCACACATTATAGTGTTTAAAAATGTATTATATTTCGTCTTGCTCTTTTGTGAAACCTCTCAAGTGAAACTAAATCTGTTATGTGACACTGATATTAATTGTACAGGCAATATTTTAAGGAACAGTTTAACATTCATGCAAGTGTAAAAACCCTCTAATTTAAAACTTAACAATAACAATTCACAATTAATTGTATACACAAGATTAACTTTGTTGGCGATTGCCAGTTGAGGTAGTGAATATGCAGAGGAGGAAAATTACTGTTTGTGCTTGGAAAGTGACTCACGCCCCATAAAGACTAAATAGCGTTTGTTCACTTTTTAGTGTACATTCCGTTCTTTTATTACAATTGTCGACTTAGTCATATTGCACGAAGCACCCAGGATAGAGGTTTAATGTATAATTATGTTCATTACTAACAGTTGATTAAAAATCACTGTACAAACCAGCACCATACATTATGGCATGACCTTCATGGTGTCTGTTGTAACACCAGCACAGGATGAGGCCCATTATCATCTTTTCACGGCAAACCACCAACAAGCAACTCACTTGTAAAATGTGGGCTGTTGCTTGTCTAACAATATGGACGATTATGTAACAATTATATAACAAAAGTTGGCCGCATTCCCAGTTCTTTGTGAAAGAAGCTGAAGCCCAGAGACATTTGAGTTTAATGAAGAGAGAAGAGAGAAAAGTGCTTAAGATTATATTTGTCACTCTCTTATAGGTAATTAAAGTATTAGAAGCAACGCTTAGTATGATGCAGTACAGTACCTCTCTGACAGTAATTAAGACTGAAAATTATCATTGAGAAGGATGACTTTTTGATAGAGCTTTTGGGTGGGGAAACGGGGGTATTTACTTAAACAGATCCAAATAGATACTAATTAAAAGTATAATTTGGTGCTTGGTAAAGAAGCGCTGACTCCATGAATGCTGTGCTTATGGGGGCTTGCATGGTCTTTACACATTAAAAATGTTTTAAGTGTAAGTAAATATCTTATCTTCGATCTAAAAAAAAAAAAAAAAAAAAAACAACTACTAAAAACTCTAAACCAATTACAATACCACTGAGTAGAGTGCAGACGTCCACCAAAATTGAACTGTTAACAAAAGTGAAGAAAATAATGTGTAACACCTTATTAGTGCTTGTTTTTCTGATCACATTGTGGCGAGTGATAATTTGTGAAATTAGCAACATAAGATCTCAACTCAACTTTATTTCTCGAGAATAAATACAATCCTGCTAATAGCCAATTAACTCCTGGCACAACTGAAAATCGAAAAATGTAAAACTGAAGGTTAAAAAATGCAATACAAGTGAAACCCTATGTATGTATTTGATGGCTGCAATGCTACTATTTTCATTCTGGTGCGGGGCGAATGGCACCAAGTAGGATTTAAACGACTAAAGATATTTTGTAGTTGACCATAATGTTATGAAAGTCAAGTCTAAGTCGTATTTTTTTTTTTTTACCTCAATACAGCGGTCCCCAACCTTTTTTGCGCCTTTGGACCGGTTTCACATAAAGACACATTTCGGTGGACCGGCATAGAAACAAATTAAATGATTAAAAGTACAGTACAACTCACCATTACGCTGAATGTAGTTGTTACCTTCAACGAGCCGTCCTGTCTCATCTTATGTTCGACAGCATAGCTTGTTGTAAGACGGGACATCATAGTCAAACAATTAAAAGCATTTCTCTGTTTCACTGTTTCTATCTCACTTGTGTTTTGTTTTTTTTGTATTTGAGGATAGACTTGCATATTTTGCAAGTGACCGCGTTAACGGTTACATTTTGGTAAAGTAGACAGACAGTAAGTCCTCTGTAAATTGGCCGATTGGAAGACTCCCATTACACCATGCAACATGCTGGTGTAGTGCACAGAAAGACAAAGGTGAGGGAGTGAAAGAGATATTTATCAATAGTGACGTGTGTCCATACGAAATGAACTCCTCCCCACTTAACGGCTGTATTGACGGATGATGGCATGCATGCAGGCTACAGACGTGAAGGGATGAATGAATGGACGGGGAGGGCAGAGGGAAGGATGACATCAGCACAGAGTCTCCCCCGGACCAATTGGCTCGAATCTGGCTACCCGCTGTCTCCGCCCCCCCTCACCTCTCTCTTGTTGCTACGGCAGCTGCATCATCCCGCCTTTGCGGCCCATTGTTTGGGGTCGGTAGTAATACGCCGTGGTGCGTTCATGTGTTAATGGAAGCTACAAATCCAGCACACGTGATCGCCGCTTACTATGTTATCTTCCCCCCGCCTGCCCGCTCCTCATCATCTGTCATCCCTCACCCAGTCTTTTCCATAACCGTAAACTGCATATACAGTTAATGTGCTATACAAGGTCAATCAAAATCCAATTGGGCTGCATAAACAGGATTTCAGGAAGAGTTTATGGGCAATCAGAGTGACAGTTTCTCAGGGCTTTAAAAGTGACTGATGCTGCCTGACGTAAGCATCTCGCATCATCTCCAGGGTCAATGCTGTAGGGGATTTGAAAGCACCACAAGTCAGCCACAGAATTAAACGGTGGCCTCCAAAAGCATCGTCAAAATGTTAAAACAATGATGTACCCCCAAGAACAATTTCACCGAGGACATCTTATATTCTTTTCACTGCAAATCCAAAACTATCCACAGTTGAACCGCTCAAGTCGAACGTCCGTGAGGTTGTAAAAAAACAAAACAAACATGCCTTCCGAGTTTAAACAGCTGTCATGCATAATGACAACATGTAACAGACTGTTTACAAGATAGTTAAGAATGATAAAATGTTTCCTATATAAATATTTTCTACACATTTAAAAGCTTTGTGATGGTAACTGTTTGACACAACAATTGTTTAAGAACAAGTTTTATTCAAAACAAATTACAGTACCAATAAAGTTTTTTCCCAAATACTCAAAATTCCACACTGTCAGATCTGGTTCAAGACTATTTATTTTCTTTTTTTTTTTTCTTTCTTTTTTTTTATTCAATTGAGTAGTACGGATTATAGGTCACAGTAATGTTGGAAAAGTTAAAAAAGTTCCGTAATTTATCTTGGTCTCATTTTTTAAATATAAAATAAACCTGGCATTTGAACAGGGGTGTGTAAACTTTTTATATCCACTATCTTGTCATTTCAGTAGTGTTTGTGTGATAAGCATGAATGCCCGTTGTGTACAAACAGCCTTAAGTCTGCCATTTTTCTCTCATCTGCTGTGCTATTTGGTCTTGTAACCATGGAAATGAGCACAACATGCAAATAACTGAGCATACTCAACTAAGGCTGCGTGATAGAAGATGCAAATTGCCTTTCTGCTTGTAGAAACACACACATACGAGCGCGCACGCACGCAAACACAAACGTGTCCACATGCAAAAGCACTCCTAGCTTCGATACTGCACACAACCACACTGATGTGTTGTTGAACTCATACTTTTAATGCTAGAGTACTGTTTTTTTTTCTTGTGAGATACTTTGGCATTGATTATTATTATTTTTGTAGGGATGTGGGTAAAAGAAAATGGACGTATAAGCAGTCTAATTCTGGAAGTTTTTGTTTACATTTATATAATGATCTACTGTATCATAATCTAGATAATGATATTGTAATGTCATGTACACACACTAATAGGTGCAACTGCATGATCTAATGAGAGCCAATACAAGAGCGGAATGAAAAATATGCCCTTAACAAAAATAAAAATTAATACTCTTGATGAACACATTATTGAAGTGTTAATTTAACAATATATTCATTATTGTGGTGTACAACTACACTGCACTACACTGCATTATATGGAGATGTTTGTAATATTTTGGTAGGCTTAGCACAGAGTTATCCAAACTGCCAGATACAGCAAAATCCAAGGATGCAAGGGCCACTTTGAAATTCTTTACCTTTAATCCATCCATCCATCCATTTTCTGAGCCGCTTCTCCTCACTAGGGTCGCGGGCGTGCTGGAGCCCATCCCAGCTATGATCGGGCAGGAGGCGGGGTACACCCTGAACTGGTTGCTAGCCAATCGCAGGGCACATAGAAACAAACAACCATTCACACTCACAGTCATGCCTACTGGCAATTTAGAGTCTCCAATTAATGCATGTTTTTGGGATGTGGGAGGAAACCGGAGTGCCCGGAGAAAACCCACGCAGGCACGGGGAGAACATGCAAACTCCACACAGGCGGTACCGGGGATTGAACCCGGGTCCTCAGAACTGTGAGGCTGACGCTCAAACCAGTCGGCCACCGTGCCGCCTTCTTTACCTTTAATGTATTAAAAATGGTAAAACCAATCTACCAAGCAATTATATATTTCTTTTAAATTGTAGTCATTTTCATCCATCCATCCATCCATTTTCTGAGCCGCTTCTCCTCACTAGGGTCGCCGGCGTGCTGGAGCCTATCCCAGCTGTCATCGGGCAGGAGGCGGGGTACACCCTGAACTGGTTGCCAGCCAATCACAGGGCACATACAAACAGACAACCATTCGCACTCACATGCACACCTACGGGCAATTTAGAGTCTCCAATTTATGCATGTTTTTGGGATGTGGGAGGAAACCGGAGTGCCCGGAGAAAACCCACGCAGGCACGGGGAGAACATGCAAACTCCACACAGTCGGGGCCAGGGATTGAACCCGGGTCCTCAGAACTGTGAGGCTGACGCTCTAACCAGTCGTCCACCGTGCTGCTAGTCATTTTCAAAAACTACAAAATCACAGATTTCTGTTAAAGGTGATAAAGCAAATTTTGGGGTGGCCCACAGCCCTGTAACCAACTAAAATAGATCTGTCCCTGGATTGCATAAAAAGGAAGAAACAATTTTTGCTCACTATCTTTATGAAGAAAAACATTGTTAGTATTTTAGTTGTAAATAGTGTCTTTGCTTCTTGCATATCGTCATCCTAATAGCATAAAAGCCAAAGTTATTTTTAACCACTGCCACAATATATAGGAAAGGGGGGAAAAAAACAACAACTGTGATATTGGTCCATATCAGGGACCCACTGGAATCCCTGGACACACTGCAATGACACACCGGGATTCAGGGTTCTTTCTAATGGAGCTCCCTACTTACAAGCATGTTGCTTTCCATTTCTTTTTTTTACTTGATTGTGCTTGTATCATTCTGATGTTGCATATTGATTTTTTCTACAATATATCTTAAGTTTGCTTTTAATGTTGGTAGTTATTCGTTATTCATTTTTTAAATGTTGATTATTTACTCATCCCCACGACCCCAGTGAGGATAAGCGGTAAAGGAAATGGATGGAGGGATGGATGGATGGATATTTACTTATGTTTTTGTTGGGGGAGGGATACCTTCTTGCCTGGGGATCCCCGGGGGGTGTAGAAACGCCCCTTACCACAATATTTAACTTACTGTAATTGTTAAATGAAAAGCAGTGCCAATCGGAAATGAGCATTATTATGTGTTTGTTTTTTTGTTTTTTACAGTACAAGTGTTGTTGACGTGACAAACGTCGAAGTCCAATCTTAGCCATCGAGTGCGCTTCCATTGATGTGTTGCTTTTTTATGAATGGACAGCAGGGGAGGTAAGGGGCGCGAGACTGCCTGGCCAGTGATTGGCCGAAGCCGACGACGTCACCTCCGCCGTGACGCCATACTCCTCATTCATAGGAAGAAAAAAAAAGGAAACGAGCGGAAACAATCGTGAAGAGAACGCCAGAGTGAGAGCGGTAACAATGAGCTCCACGGGAGGCGAGATGCGCGCATAGAGGAGCGGCGCTGCGGTGCTGGGGGTGGGCGGCAATCCACGCGGGATCCTGATCCAGAGGCGAGCCGTGCAGCCGCAGCCAAGTCCTCAGACCAGTTTCACAGCAGCCCCGAGACGAGCGAGCGAGCGAGCGAGCCGCTATGGAGGACGTGTGCGAGATGGACTGCCCGGTGCTCAAGCGGCTTTTGAAAGAGGACGACGCCCGGTGCCTGCTGCTCGACTGCCGCTCCTTTCTCGCCTACAGCTCGGGGCACATCCGCGGGGCCGTCAACGCCCGCTGCAACACCATCGTGCGCCGCAGAGCCAAGGGTTCCGTGCTGAGCCTGGACCAGGTACTAGCCGGGGACGAGGAGGTACGGGCCCGCCTGCGCTCCGGGATGTACTCGGCCGTCGTGCTGTACGACGAGAGGACGCCCGACGCGGACACGGTGAAGGAGGACAGCACCGTCAGCCTGGTGCTCCACGCGCTGTGCGGGGACTCCACGGCCACGCGCATCTACTTTCTCAAAGGTGAAAGCACAGCTGCTGCTGCAGCCTTTCTCTCAAATCCTCTTCCTCCTGAAACAACACAAGGCCTTGCTACAACTCGAGTTTACTGCTCTATTATCATTAGTACCGTTCTGAGTAGTACTGCACTCACTGTGTGAATGCAGTTATGAAGGGCTATAATTGATAAAAGGGTCACCAAATATTAACATTTGAAAAAGAACGTTCACAGAGAAACAGACAACGGGCTTGTTTTTGGTACTGCTACCTTTTTTTTGGTACAGCTCGATTTGATCTCATTCTGTTGTGATAATTTAGCTGATCGTTTTACATTATTGACTATTCAAAACATATCCCTCAGTCGGATTTGTATATTTATAAGTTAAGATTGGCACTTGTATTTGAGTTATAAAAGTACAAGCGAAATGTATAACTTTAAAATTAATCTGAACTGATGAGCAAATAGGCTACACGTTCCTTATTATATTGCTGTCAATACATATAAAATGCATTATTTTCGTATGATGGGTCTGAATTGTTAATATACACTGATAGGTACTGAGAAAGATAAAATGCGATTCTATGTTTTTTTTTTCCCACAGAATTTATGAACAACACACATTTTCGTTTTATATCATCGACTTCCTTAATTTGATTTGTGCAAAATAACAGCCCACGGGGTTTTATTTAAATGTAATTTGATAAAAAAAATTTACACGCTTCTTGAAGATAAGCAATATTGCTCATACACAATGAAGCTACTGGCTGTGCCTCTGCTATATGGGGTTTCACTATTCTTCTAAACACACGCACACACATTGTAATGGCGACATCTGAGTGCATGAGGTAATGCTCTTGCGTTAATGCTACACAAAGCCAGAGGGACTTCCAGCACACTCACTGGATCACTTCCGAGACAGGATCCTTTGGGTAAATGACAGAAGGGAAGCGCTAACATGTAAAATCAAGATTTAAATGTCCACTCTACACTGCTATGTTTAGACTGTGATGCATTCGGTGTGTGTGTGTGTGTCAATGACACAGATGCCTTAAAGCACAGGCGGGTATATGCTGCAAATGTGTGTGTGGCTTCTAAAGATGATGGATGATGAAAAACAAATGGATGATGAAATTGTTTCAGATACACTACGGCAGTAAAAACAGTCTCTTCGGATCGTTTTGAGCAGGGGTCACCACACTTTGTCAAACTGAGAGATAATTCTTGGGAACTGTTTAATGCCAGTGCTACCAGTGTCACACACACTTCTGAAATAACAAATCTTGAAGTTAATGTTATTCATCAATGTGATGACACCAATCATGTTAATGGTTTCTCACAATAGTTATTGACAATTATTTAATAAGGTAGAAAACAGATAAATAGCAATATGCCAAGCTTTATTTCTGTAAATCTCTGTCAATTTATATGTTCAAATGATCACTTAAACAACATTCCTGGAAAATCCCAATGTCCCATCACTGGTGAACTATCTTTAGAACCAGCATATGGCCTATTAATTTTGGTGACCCCTAATTTAGAGGTTTTTATATCAGATGTATAAAACAAATTATATAATACGAAAATATAGTGTTGTCGTATTGTGTTTACTCTGCCAAGTACCCACGTTTAGTCCTAATCTTCAATCTAATGTTATCGCTCTTTTCTTGTTTTCAGGTGGCTACGACAGGTTCTTCTCCGAGTACCCCGAGTTCTGTTTGAAGACAAAATCCTTGCCCCCGCTCACGAGCCAGTCCAGTATGGACTCGTCCTGCTCGTCCTGCGGGACGCCGCACCATGACCAGGTAAGAGCCCGAGACTAAAAAAACCGTAATAATAGTAACTTTAGTAACTCATTTTCCACTACATTCCTGTTGAGGGCCACAATGTGGCTATTAAAAACATAACAAAAATTTGGGTCATTTCTGGGTGATGGAACGGATTAATGGAATTGTTGTTCATTTCAATGGGGAATATTGATTTCACTGCAGTTTTAACTTTTGACTTTTACTGCTCAATTGGCCCCAGTGGCAAAAAGATCCACGCCCTTTTCTGGTTGTACACAAAGATGATTCATTTCGCCGCTGCTGTATGACCTAAGGGTAAAAAAAAATTAATAAAAAAACCTCTGTGCTAACAACATTAATAGCACCGACCAGTACTTAGACAAACACTCCATTTCAGTGGCAGTTGAATTCAAACACAGCAGCAGCTGTTGTCTATTTGCCTTGCTCAAGGGGATCTCAACCGCTATTTCATTTCCCACATTTATTCCAAGTTAATTTGCCCCAGCTGTGTGGCGCAGAGCCTCGGTGCTGTAGAAAGGCGTTGTGAAGCTCCTTGTTTTCGGGGCGCGGAGGTATTTGTCTGATGACAACGTGGGCCCGGTCACACTCGACCACTTATTCTCCTCGCCGCCGTCACTTCCCGTGGGCTTGTTTTGTTTTTCTGTGTCGATTCCATGCGACTCTCGCAGTCACATGCGGCTCGGCTTCTTTTCCCCTGGAACACAAGCGCATCGAGCGGAGACAATCGGGCCTCTGTGCCATTTTGAAGAAAAGAGATAGTCATGGCCACGCTGTCAGGTGGACACTGGAAGGCGTCTCGGAACAAACCGCGGACAGGATAAGCTAATTTAGCGTCCCCCTCCCGGCACCCCACCATCATCCTCTTCCTCACGTTACATCTCTTAACAGTATTGATTACTTCCTGACTCTGACAGCGGTCACATAAATCAACACAAGCCTCGTCAATAGGAACCACCGATCCACTGCTAAATGGGGGGGACTCTTCCGCTCTCACACAGTAGTTTTAAAACTCTAACCACAATTGCTATTGAATTTCTATTGACGTCACATTACACAGCAGAATACTTTTTTTTTTTTAAGATACTTGGTTGGGAAACACTGTGCCATAATCCATAATATTAATCTTTTGTACAGCATTAAAATACAGGTGCATCTCAATAAATTAGAGCTGTGATTCTCAAAAGTGTGGTACGAGTACCACTTATCGTACGTGGGCGCCCTCTAGTGGCACGTCAAATAATCACTGAATAAAATGTTCAAAGTATCCATAAAGTTACATTAGATTCAACATTTTCAAAATCAAGTAGAGTACTGTGCATTTCTTAAATACAGTTGAGTTGTATTTAACCCTTTAGTACAATACATTTGCAAATAATCATTTAAAATGTTTGTTTTCAAAAAAAAAATTCATGGCGGTATGCGGAGAGCCAAGTATTATGGTTTTTTAAAATGTAACCTTTATATACATAATACCTTTTTAATTGAATCATTATTTAAATACTACTGTATTTTCCTATGTTTACAGTAAGCGGAGTGTTAATGAATAATGTTAGTGGCTAACAAAAATAATTACATATACTTCTTAGGAATCAAACCTGTGCCTTGGTATTGATGAACACTTAGGCCTACTATGCCACTGTATTTACATTTTGGTGACTATTGTGGTACACAAATCTTTCAAGGTGGTACTTGTTGTAAACAGTTTAACCACTGAATTAGAGTATTTTTTCAGTTGGCCAAAGCAAAAAGTGAAACCCATGCATTATACATACAGTATTCATCAAGCACAGGAAATTACCCATTTTTACATCAAAAATCATGTTTGATTGTTTCTTGTGTAATATTGAAATTGCTTGAGAAGAAGATTGGCGTTTTCTTTAGCTACAAATTAAATTCATATATTTCACTCTGTGTAATCTATCTATCTATCTATCTATCTATCTATCTATCTATCTATCTATCTATCTATCTATCTATCTATCTATCTATCTATCTATCTATCTATATACATATATCTCAATCTATATTTTTATTTCTATGAGTTTTTTTTTAAAATCAGTTTTTAACAGTTTTAATAATACCAGTATGATATAATATTTTAATTATTATGATTGCCTCTTTGAGCAAATTGGCTGGCAAAATCACATGGTTTTGTGTGAGGTTGGAGTGTCCATTTTGACTCAAGCTGATGTTACCAAATGTTGTTCATTGCCCTTAGGGTACTACGAGCAGTAGTACGTTTAGTCGGAAACCCATTAAAAGCATGCACATCCTGTATAATGTAATGAATGAAATGAAAAAGCCAGCAAATCTAAAATAATCTGTCATTTTTCTGACTTTTAAAAGAAAAATCATAACTGAGTTTAACAGTTAATATTGCATAATTGGAGTGGCACACATATCCATAATTAATAGAACTGACCTTCACGTGTCCTACCCATATAATTTCACATTTTCCTCAAATGC
The DNA here is from genome assembly GCF_024500275.1 of Phycodurus eques. Taxonomy (NCBI): domain Eukaryota; kingdom Metazoa; phylum Chordata; class Actinopteri; order Syngnathiformes; family Syngnathidae; genus Phycodurus; species Phycodurus eques. Next base: position 15,399,962 of record NC_084539.1, read on the forward strand.
ATCATTGATAAGCCCACTCACATTTCCTCTATGTTCCTTCACAGCAATCTATCGCACACACCCAGTGACCCTTACCATGAGTTGTTCAAGTGCTGGGACTAATTTGATTACCCCAATACATTAAGTGGAGTCACCCTTGTACTCGAGTCATCTGCAGTGAGATGGCCAAAGTTACACACAGAGAATTCTTTGTCTTAGCACTGAGGCCACCCCCCCCCCCCCCCCCCTCCAAGATGGCGTGTTCCTTAGGGTTAAAGATTCTCTATGTACAAATTTAATCTTGAAATACCATGTTGAAATTCACTTGGGTACACTTGCATATGATGGCAGCAATCTCTGTCGTTGTTGTGGCGGTCATGGATTGCGTACTTTAATGGAGTGTGTACGTTTGTGTGTGTTGGTGAACCAGCCAGGACACCTCACATGGTGTTGTATCGCTAGCATCAGAGCTTGTGTTGGCTTGGCTTGTTCAATTTCTCACCATGTCATTGTTGGTTCACTAATGCTGTATTAACTAACCACAGTGGCTTAAAAGTTAGTGCCACAAAAAAACTGTAGGGGGCATCCAGTCTCAATTTCTCACTGCTCAGTGAAAACCATAGACAGTAGTATTGCAGTTTTTTTGTGTTTATTATAGTAATCTATCCATTCATTTTCTATAGCACTATAGTCACCAGCCAATCGCAGGGCATATAGAGACAAACAATCATTCACACGCTTATTCACATCTATGGACAATTAGTCTTCAATTAACCTAATGAGCGGCACGGTGGGCGACTGGTTAGCACATCTGCCTCACAGTTCTGAGGATCGGGGGTCAAATCCCCGCCCCGCCTGTGTGGAGTTTGCATGTTCTCCCTGTGCCTGCGTGGGATTTCTCCAGGTACTCCGGTTTCCTCCCACATCCCAAAAACATGCGTGGTAGGTTGATTGAAGACTCTAAATTGCCCGTAGGTGTGAATGTGTGTGCAAATGGTTGTTTGTTTATATGTGCCCTGCAATTGGCTGGCGACCAGTTTGGTGTGTACCCCACCTCTCGCCCGAAGATAGCTGGGATGGGCTCCAGCACGCCCGCCACCCTTGTGAGGATAAACCGATACAGACAATGGATGGATTAATGGATTAACCTAATGAACCTTTATTCCAGGGTGGGCCCGTTGAGATACTCCCGTTCCTCTACCTGGGCAGTGCTCTACACGCCTCCAAAAAGGAAGTCCTGGACGCCACCGGCATCTCGGCGCTGCTCAACGTGTCGTCCGACTGTCCCAACCACTTCGAGGGTGCGTACCAGTACAAATGTATCCCTGTGGAGGACAACCACAAAGAGGACATCAGCTGCTGGTTTCTGGAGGCCATTGAGTTCATCGGTGAGTTTAAAATTATTATTATTATTTTTTTAAATAGGTCATAGTTAAGTCCAAAGAGCCAGTTGCGGCTTAATTTTTTAGACAATGAAACATTTACACTCATAGACAATTTAGTCTTGAGTGAACCTTATATGCATGTTTTTGGAATCTGGGAGGAAGCCAAACTACCTGGGGAAAAAACCAGACTCTGATATGACGTGAAAATAGATTTTCTTATCTGCACCTTTTCCCGGCTCTGTACCAAATGTAATGGGTTACAACAGGGTTTCCCAAAATGTATTGAGCCAAGGCACATATTTTACATTTGAAAAATCTCACAAAAAATGGATACACAGGCGGATTGTATCCTCCACCATCTAATGAGAGCCTTTAATTGTTCTACATCTTCACTGTATGTCACTAGCATAGATGGATGAACAAAGACATTATTTGTTGTAAATAAATAATAATGATGATCACTCACAAATTACTGGGTTAAAACATAATTTTAATGTTTTGCAAGATATTGTCTAAACATCAGTCTCACTGTGGATTCTCACGTGATCATCAGTGAGTGGGATGCAATGTATCAATATTTTGGGATAGAAAGTACAAGTTGTATTTACTGCTGTGAGATGATGTCAGATCAAACATCTATTTGTAGCAATGTGTCGCAGTCACGCTTCCGCAGCCCCTCTTCCTTCTCTGCCTTAAAAAAAAAAAAAAAAAAAAAAAAAAAAAAAAAATCAAAAAGCACTAGAAGAAATATCTTCACAATTATTTCTCTGATTGAGCTTTGCATACATTTTCTACGCGGTGGTGCTTTGCGGGTTTGCGTGATGCGCTGTGCTGTGTGTGTAGGTGCTGGTATGTGTCATAGCTGCTGTGGGAGCAGATCGTGACTCATCCACACTGTTACCGGGTGAACAGACACTCTGTTACCTGACATCAGTGCTAGAGTCGAGAGTGAACAATCACAATGAAATGTCTTCTCATTGTTTTGGAAATGAAAAATAAAATAATAAATAAAGAAATGACCTGAATGCACTCATAGCTGTAAAATAATATGCAATAATAATATAATAAATAGTAACAAAATAATATTCAATTATAAATAATACACAGCATACTAATAATGCCAATAAAAAATAAATTAATTAATGTTCCTCCACATGAATGTTGTTAAAAATTGGGACACAATTAATCAGCAGAGGTAAGTAAAGCACATTATTTAATTTGTGGCTTTTAATTTGGTGCAGGCGGCCTCACGTGCTGCAGGATATTTAACGTGACCGTCCAAGCAGTGACGCTGTCGGGGCAAATTAAATTTTGTGTAAACACTTTAATCAGGCTATTATTCAAATTGGGTTATTGGCGTTAACTGAGTAAGAGCAAGCATGCACACGGAAAGAAGGAGAGATGAGGAAGGAAGTATGAAGAAACACTCAAATATGTCCATTTACTATGTTTGTCGCTTCTGGTTTGCCCAATAAACAACAACATAAGCTCGGCCAAAAAATAATGCCTCAATAGCATAGCAAATATAAGCAAACGGTTGTCTTCTGCCTGTAAACCTAGGTCCATACAAACAAAACGACATTATTATTAGTTAGTTAGGGGGTGAGTTCATGTTTTGTACAAATACAGAATATCCCAACCCCAAAAAGACATTTGCTACCTGCTATTTTTCTTTCTTAGTTTAGTGTTTTTGCTTGTTTTTTATTTTAAACCAAAAGTGGTGGATGGTATTGCGTGTAACTATCCGGTACATGAAATTTCTAAAAACTGATGTTACAAAGGCATTCTATGGGATTTTTAGCATTTAGCTCACCACTTTAGACTAATTTGTATCTTTCTACATCAAATTGTTGTCGTTTATATTAACAACTAACAATCTATTCTGACTCAGAGAACAGAATTAATTTTTTTTTTTTTTTTTTTTTAATATTGGTTACATTGGCGTAGAACCCACTACTTCATCTTACTATGGGGCAACAGTATCAATATGATTCAGTACAGCTCTGAGAGGAAGCATGTAGAGTGCAAAAAGGATGGGCTCTAAGATTGACCCTTGAGGAATACCACTGAAAATGGGGACAGACTGACTAATAGAGGCAACATACACAGAAAAAGACCTACAGTGGTCCCCCATTTATTGCAGGGAGTACATTCCTTACCCACCTGCAATATGCCGCTCGAGAGAGGCCGTATGAAAACACTTTTTAAAATATAGTTTTACCCCCTCAAGTGGCTTTTTAAACACATTGTAAATGCATTTGAACACAAAAACAGATTACAAGCATAAAATGTACAGAAAATACTGTACGTATTGTAGTGTCTGTAAGATATATGCCTTATAGAAGTCAGGCCTCGTGGGGTGGCTTGTGACATCGGCGAGTCTGTATGTGAGAGTCTGGGCGTTAGCTGTGGCCGACAGCAGCTCCGGTGTGAGTGCGCTCATTGTGTGTGTTTTACTGTTCTCCAGGTGTTCAATAAAAGGCTGAAAAGTGCATTGGCCACTGTAGCTCTCCTTTCCCATTGGTGAAGGCATTATAGTAGGTGCAATATAAAAGCCGATTTTAAAAACATACAAAAATCATATAGTGAGGAAACACTGTACAGTGGTACCTTGACATACGGGTGTGTTTTTTCCCCTTTTTTTCTTTGTGTTGCAAGATCACATTTAAGTTACGAGCTTCAGCTACACCGCTGCATGAATTTAAAAAAAAAAGAGCAACAGTTGCTGATGCATTTTCAGCTGTTAACTGAACAGGAGAAACAGTCCAACACACAAATATAAAATGAAAACACTTGTAAGGAGCTGCTGCAGGCTACAACTCAGATGCTCATACGCGGAGGGCCAAGTTGGGCCAACTGGACTTGAGCTCCTTACCTCACTCACTAGGCCACGCCCCTTAGAGATACACGTACACTAGAGGAGTTGTGACTTTCGGCTGGTCCAAATATACAGTAATTCCACTTTATAAAACCAATTTATTTATTTACATTCTCTTGTACTGTATTGTGTTTTCATTCACTGCAGTGCTATTTTTCTTTGTGTGCGTGTTTAGACTCCGTTCGCGACTCGAGCGGTCGCGTCCTGGTCCACTGCCAGGCGGGCATTTCCCGTTCGGCCACCATCTGCCTGGCCTACCTGATGAAGAGGAAGCGTGTGCGTCTGGACGAGGCGTTCGAGTTCGTGCGGCGGCGCCGCTCCATAATCTCACCCAACTTCAGCTTCATGGGCCAGCTGCTGCAGTTCGAGTCCCAGCTGCTCGCCACCTCATGCTCAGCCGAGGCCGCCGCCACTGCCAGCCCACTGCTGGCGCCCAAGACGTCATCGGGAGTGGCCTCGGCCGTGGCCACGCCCACCTCGCCCTTCATCTTCAACTTCCCCGTGTCAGTGGTGAACTCCGCCTACCTGCACCACAGCCCCCTCACCACGTCGCCAGGCTGCTGATGGCCCGCAGTGACGCTCTGAACGCTTCCTGGCTCACAAACCAGCTTCTTCCAATAAGTGACCAAAAAAAAGACTTTCAACCAGGTTTGTGTGTTGGACTTGCGGTTGACATACACACTGACAACACATGCACGAATAACAAGTGAGGATGCTTGGTGTGAAGATGGTTCTATTGCCATTAGGTTTGCAAAGGGGTTGAAAATTTACCGTGAGCAGTTAAGATGGGGAGTTTTGAAAATATTTTTCATGGGATTTATGGGAATTAAGGTGAATTAAATGGGAAGATCATATTCAGTTTCCAGTGGAGTTTTTTTTATTAACAATAAACAAATTTAAGATAGTCTGGTTTAGAGAAGAGGAAAACCAAAAACTGACAAATAAGAGTACAAATAGTTAAAAAAATAAAAATTGCAACTTACTGGTTTTGGTTACCTTGTGAAAGGGGTAATACCATAGGTTCCAAGATTGACCCTTGAGGAATACCACCGAAAATATGGACAGACTGGATAGCCATCAGTGATTGGCTCGCGACCAGTCCAAGGTGTCTTTTTTCCATAGGTCAGCTGAGATAGGCTCCAGCACATGGTTGAGCGGTATGAGAAGTGGATGGATGGTATGATATTAAAGCATAAATATAAATGTCTTTTTGTCATAAGAAGACATAAATCCAAAATGATAAAATTAAAAAGCATGACATGGCAACAGATATAACAGTAAAATTATTTGTAAGTAGAACTTAATCAATTAAACAATTATTTCGAACGCTTTTAAAAAAATTACAAAAATGCACCCCAGATCCAAAATGTCCCTTTGAAAATGTTGACTAAAAGGGCCGCTCTCCCTAGGAAAAAGTTCCATTCAGTATGCAAATAAAAAAACAATCCCCAATCAATTTCGCATCAATTCCCATAGAAAGTTTCCATCTTTAAAAATTACCCGGAATTTTGCTGCCCGAGTTGCCATGGAGATGACAGCTCTTTAAGCTGAGATGGACACAGGAAGGAATCTGGAATTCAAAGCACCCGCTCCTTCCTCCTTTGGTGCTCATCCTGCTGCAACACAAAAGATGTGGATGTGTGTGCATGGGGGGGGGATCGAAAGCAGGCCCTCCTCAGTGACAGGTGCTCTGCTGCCAGGCCGACCAGAGTTTCCTGTCTAACCTCTTCCTCACACGCGCTTACACAAACAGGCCTCTCTCATCTACTTTCATGTTCCCCCTCTTAATCTCTTCTTCTCATCTTTGCCACCTCCTCCTCTTCTCAGATGTTCATCTCTTTCCTTGGAGGTGGCATGAGAAAACAAAATAAAAATAATAAGACACCGACAAGAGCCCAGGAAACACTCATCAGGTCTCCTTGTTTAGAGCACGGCGACATTTAAATGAGCAATTGCTGCTCTTTTTATGGAAGTGTTCCCCTGCCTATTCGCTACATGCAATATTTGTACATTTTGTTTCAATTACCAATGGTCTCACAAAAATTACTTCATTTACTTTTCCTGGACAGAATATTCAGTAAATTAACAAGGATATAAACTCAGGGTACTTTGTTCATTTCTTTATCTTTTTTTAACACTGCTGCTGTTACTCATGAGGAAGGCCTGTTTTCACTTCACACTCAGGCACACGAGCCCTGCTACTGAACTTTTAATCCTTTCAAGATGGCAACAATAGAAGTGAGTTTTCAGTTCTTAATGTCACAATGGTGTGTTTTTAGACTGAACTACACTCTCTAACTCTGCTACACACATACACAGAGAAAGGGTGGCAAAGTACATTTTCCTGTTTTTCAAAGATTGTCGACACCTATTTCTGTAGCACTTTGAAGTGATGCAATACTGTATTTGTAATTGATGGTTGAGCTGCTCATCACGGTAACAGTAGACTGACTTTTTCTTGTCTAACGTGGAGAGGAGGGATGAAGAGCGAGAACCAATCAGTTGAGAAAAAAAACTGCAATACTTTTGTCTGAGTTCATCTCTTTCTACTCTGTCTGCTCAATGCAGTTGACCCATTATACGGCAATAGAAAACATTCACTTATACATGTGTGTATATATAATAATAATAAAAAATCTACTTCCCTTCAATCTTATTGTGTAGAATGAATGAACTGTGCATTTATTTATTGTGGAAAAACCACTGTTGAATAAAGCTTGTTCTTAATTAAACTGACTTTTTTTTCTGCACTATGGTGGCTAAAACAAAACTTAATATTTATTGTAGTCATAATGATTATAATACAGTGGGATGAAATGATTATTTGATCTCCTCCTGAATCTGTACATTTGTAGTAAACAATTTGCATGCTTATTTATTGGCTATGGTAATAGAATATGTGTCAGAAGTGCATAAAACTACATGAAATAAGTTTTAAAATGTGCATTCATATGATTTTTTTTAAATAATTTTTTGAATAAATGAATATATTGCCATAATCAATGAACAACTATAAAAGTAGAGACTTATTCCTTAGTGAATATTGACATATATTTATAGGTCTAGCAAAGCTCATATTTTGCTGTTATTAGGTTTATGATCGAGTAAAATGAAAATTTTTGTTCTCTTGACAACATATCTCCCAAATATTAACTAAATAAAATATTACCATTTAAAGCATGCATTTGCAGAAAATGGAAAAATGATCAAAATACTAAAAAAACAAAACAGAAAGACAAAAAAAAACATTTTCCGTCTATTTTTTCAGAACTGCGTTTCAGATCAAATAAATGTTACTCAATAATTAGATTGAAATGTTTTATCGTTACATAAAAAAATAATAATAATAATAAAATGAGTATAACACTGGTTGCGACTATGAAAAGACCAGACTAGAATTGTAGGTTTACAGCACCTCCCAGTGGTCTGTTTTCAGTTATTAGCCACTGCTAAACGTTATTACTTACCTCCAATATTGCTCTATATTCACATTGTTACATTTACTACTATATGTATATTATAGGTGTTTCGGTTTCAGTAACAGCATTTATAATCGTAGAAACAATAATCGCACTTGCGTAGGTTCCATTTGTATATGTGTAGTGAGCGTCCTCCAGTGGAGGTCTTGTACATTACACCCGTTCAAGTCAGCGCGCCCTTAGATTTAACTTTACAGGATTTAAAAGAGGTGCAGTTACACGACTGGTTTAAACATTGTGTAGTACAATTATTATGTGATTGTATACAAATCTTACTAGTAAACTACTGTGTTGGGCTTGTAACACTACTATAGGTAATCGGGCCAAGTAGTGTTATTCTAGGCATGTGTCATGCACTAGTAGCCTCAGTGAGAGTTCTAGCAGCAACAAAATGCACACTTAATAGTTTTGCCTCAGTAGTAACACGTAGTTGTCATACTAGTTTGCCAAATTTGTCACACTAGTGTGTGGAAGAAAAGAAATAACCGTAAAATTTACTGAAAATGCGGCACGGTGGCCGACTGGTTAGAGCGTGAGCCTCACAGTTCTGAGGACCCGGGTTCAATCCCCGGCCCCGCCTGTGTGGAGTTTGCATGTTCTCCCCGTGCCTGCGTGGGGTTTCTCCGGGCACTCCGGTTTCCTCCCACATCCCAAAAACATGCATTAATTGGAGACTCTAAAAAATTGCCCGTAGGTGTGACTGTGAGTGCAAATGGTTGTTTGTTTCCATGTGCCCTGCGATTGGCTGGCAACCAGTTGAGGGTGTACCCCGCCTCCTGCCCGATGACAGCTGGGATAGGCTCCAGCACGCCCGCGACCCGAGTGAGGAGAAGCGGCGCAGAAAATGGATGGATGGATTTACTGAAAATATTTGAGGATTTGACTTGCAATACAAAACCAACAGAGGCTTAATGGAGTTCTTTAATTCCATGTTTTGTTTTCTGTACAACGTGTGTGGATAGCAGTTATGTATAAACAGTTCTACAACAAGAAGTCAAACAAACACAACCAATGAGGAAATCACTTCATTTTTCATGTCTTTTTTTCTTTCAATGAAGCAATTCAAAATTGAACAGTGTTCCAAGTTATTTACAAGAAAGCTGACCGGCCCTCCAAGCATACCGGCTCAAACATAACACAAATATATTTACTGAATATATATTGTATATCAAAATGTTTTCGAAAAGTGTTCCATGAGGAGAAAAGGACAAGACTAAAAATCTAGCGAGTCGATTTAAAGTCGTACATTCTCCACTGTAGCCGTCATTTCCTTGACCTGCTGCAGAAAGACTGGGGATGCCCCGATACCAGTATCGGTGTCGATACTGTACGTCTGTACTTGTACTCGTAAAAATGCACCGATACTACAACACCGATACCACTTCCCAGCCTGAAATATATCTTCCAGGTAGCAGCCATGTGTGTATGCGATACTTTCAGGTAAACACTTTTAGCAGACTGGAAAATATGATCTGTTAAGTTGCTATGCTAAATTATTTTGTATTTGAGTGACACCTATGGCATCCATGTTCAGGAGAAGTTTGTGTTTTGGAACAAAATGTTGTTAAAAAAAACAAATCTAAACTGCAAGATTGAATGGCATTATCAAGTATCACTACTTGGTATCAGCGAGTACTCAAATCTAAGTAGTTGTACTCTGTCTTAAAGAAAAAGGAGTGGTATCGGTGCATCCCTAAGAAAGACACAATTTTGTGCATGTATAACATTTGGCTCCTTCTGGCACTTGAACGACAGACCAATCAAAACATCAAGAATACATTTGAACACCAATTCTGAGTAACTTTTGAAATGTCTCATCTAGGTGGCTACATTCAGCAGAGGAGATATGATTAAAGAAGTTCTATTACAACTGAACAGGAATATTACTTTTCATTCCTTTATAGGGAACTCGATATACAGGCGTGTCTCAATCAATTTGAATATCATACAAAAGTTAGAATATTTCAGTAGTTCAACTCCAAAATTGAAATTCATTTATTTCAGAGGTTCAGGCCTATTCCTACCTAAAAAAGTTTCTTGTCATTTCTGATTTATTGTGATGGTTAATTTGGGGGCATTACCTTTAAGCCATAATCATCAAGATAATTAAATCATATTTCACTCTGTGTGTAGTGAATTTATATAAAATACGAGTTTGAACTACTGAAATATTGGATTGACATTGTAATTTATTGAGACACACCTTTAAGTTGGACGTTCTGAACATTTTTCTTTTTAATTCTGTGAGCAATTTTAAATGTGTATTACTGTCAGTATACTTCAGGATATTTATTCGATTTCTTTGGATTTGTACAATTATTTCTCTGGCAGGGTTCCACTGTCTGATAGCGGCCATTTTAGACACTCACTTCTTCTTATATGGCAACATAGTCTGCCACATTTAGATGATTTAGGAATATATGTACGTTGCAGTCAGGTGTTTAGAAAGTACAGAAAATTCAGACGCACAGCTTGAAAAATGTCGAAAAAGGTAAAAAAACAACAACAACATGAGGCACAAATATTTGTATTTGATCTTTTTTTTAGCTGCCTATTTCACAGGAATTGTATAAATTCACATGTAACAATGTTTTCAAATGTGCTAACGGTGTTAGCATTTTCTATTATGGTGAGTTCTTTTCATTTACAGATGCAAATGTTTAGTATTTTATCTGCTTGCTTGTCACTGGATTTAGTAAATGCGTAACACAAAGAATCTGGACTTGAACCTGATGTGTAGTCCAATGTGTTGGAACAGTGTCATGAAAAAGGAACGCCACTGATTCAAAATCCTTGATTTCCAGCACTGGGTCCTTGATTTTAATGTACTAGTACACTCTTTGTCTTCACTTGTAAGACAATTCAGCACACTAGGGTGCACTAGTTAACACAGTCCCTCGACTGTGTCTTCCTGGTAATGTTTTTCGACGACTAGTGCCACTTTTGGCCTACTAGTACAAACTTAAGCTGGATATCAAAAATATTGAATGCCCTAGGCACAGGGGTGTCAAACTCATTTTTGTCTCGGGCCGCATTGTAGTTATGATTTCCCTCAGAGGGCCATTAGAACAGTGAAATGTTTTATCACCAAATCATATTATCACTATTACACAACAAATTGAGGGATAACTAGTTTTGAAATCAGAAGAAAAGGATAACAGTTTGTTCAAGTATTGTTTAAGTTACTGTAGAAGAAGAATTTGGTAACAGAAAAATGCAATACGTCAACATTGTTTATTATTATGACAATTTGGAATTTGGGTACAGATTTTAGCAAAAATCACGTTAGTTAACGAGCATGATTTGCTTTCGCGGGCCACGTAAAATGATGTGGCGGGCCGCATCTGGCCCCCGGGCCTTGAGTTTGACACCTATGCTCTCGGGGCTTTCCGTAGACAATTGTAAAAAAAAAAAAAAAAATGATAATAATAAAAAAATAACCTTACTAAACTGGTGAAATACAGTACTTCAGCATAGTGTCTCTCTTCAACTCACGACAAGGTGAGTGAAAGGAAGCCAAGTGTGAAATGTGCCATGAGGAAGCACTCGTAAACAACAACCTAGATGGGCCAAGGGAACTCTCACAATTGACCAGAATGTAATGTAGAGTCGGAACGTCATGTAACAAAACTTTCGCGCCGACGTAGAACTTTGACATCACAGTACAGTAATCCCCCGCATATTCACGGCTCACAATTCACAACCTCACCTATTTGCTTTTTGTATGTGGAAGCTATCCCGAGCTATTTGGTGTAAAAGTCACCCCGTTTGTGGTTTTTGTACCATTTCTTAAAGGCCCTAAGATGCCATAAGATGGCACCAACGCCCTGGCTAAATAGGAAAGTAATGGTGCCTTGCGATAGGAGTGACCCGGCTTAAGAGTTTTTCGCAATATAAGCCGTCATTCGGCCGATTATTTTTTTTTGTGTGCTTTGACTTGAAAACAAAAATTGGCGATACAAGAGCTGTACGGTGTCAATGAACTCACTTCACAACAAGCGGCAGTTTGGCAGCAGATGACCACTACAAACTACGCCATAGTCGGGCTAACGAATAGCATGGGTGTTGCTGTGTTTCAACCTTGTAGGGAACAGATATTTGAACAGAAGTGGTAGAGCAACATGTAGAGAGGCAATATAACAATACTCACAGGCATACTGTAAATGCTTTATCCTCTGTAATTAACTAACATTACTGCGGCTTACTGAAGAGTTTTGACCCGCTTCATGTATATCTGTATGTATTATACTGCCCCCAGAAGGAGCAGCACAAGGTTAGCTGAATTGAATTAAAAAACTGCAAAAAAACTGTTTAGTTCTGCTATTACTGTATGTTTTCACAAAGTACCGGTACGTTATAGGGTGCTATTTGATTTGTTATTTATTATTTATTTATTAAAAACCATTCCAATTTTGTTTGAGGATAGAACGAATTCATGGCATTTCCATTCATTTCAATCAGCCAAGCTAATTTGAGATCCGAATTGAACTGATATCTGAAGGCACCACTGCATGTTGAAATTAAGCATCTCGACGAAGAGTCAAAACTCGTAAATTTAGGCTGCTTTGTTAGTGGCCGCCTGTACATGTAAACACGCACTTCCAGTGCATTTCTGAAATCAAATAATCTTTAAGCCATTTATTTTCAAGCGTAATGCTGTTAGATGAGTTTGAAATGATATTGACGTGTTTGGGGATCATAGCTTGTGGTATATTTACAGTTTAAACTATTAATATAGTCCTTGATAAACATTTTTAATCGCAGTTTTTCCCCAATTAGCGGTAGGGCTCAGCCCGCAATTTGCAGGGGATGACTGCAGTCTATGAGGGCCTGCTTTCTCTCACATGAAGCTGATGCCACTGCTTTCACTAGTATAATGCCTATACATCACCATATCTCGGTTTAGAAAGCAACATGTGACTAGATAGAGATTGTTTGCTTCCTGCTATAAAATGGTGCTTAAATGTCGGCGCCAGGGACCAACTGCTGACGTAAGGAGCCAGCGAAGAGTTGGTGCAAGTCTGGCACCAGTGCTGCCAGTTCCAAGTGTTTTGCTGTGAACAAACCAATGCTCATTTTGTCTCAATGTGTTCTTGTTTCTACAGATGTGGAAGTGTCAGGTCAAGGGCGAGTGGCAGGTCAGCAGCAGCAGTGTATTGTGGTCCTTGTGTTTGTTTTGTGGTTTCAGGCCTTGGTCCTTTGTAGTCTGGTCTGTCATTCATCTGAAGAGTCATGATTCATGTGACATAAAAACCTTTTACCCTCTGCTCACTAACCGAGTAAAAGTCAAATGGCCACATTGGACTCAGCACTTTGGGCAATGTCGCCTCATGTCGCCGGTGTGCCGGTCCGCCGCACTCGCTCGGGCTACGACTGCCAAAAAGGCCACTCGCTCGGTGGGCGTGCTTACGAGAGGCGTCTCGACCTTCAGATCCAAGCTGTGACCTGAGCGTGCGTTAGGACTTCTGCTCGGCTGGGGCGGCGGGCGTTGCCACACTCTCCGGTTTGACAATCTGATACGTGATCAAGTATTCTGGGTAAGCCTGACAACAACAAACACACAATGACTCTTTATCTTCAAATAATCAAAGCACAACAAATGCTGAGATGCTGTCTTACTAAATAAAGATTGTATTGTAATGTATATACAGATGCATACATTGTACTGTATTTTTAAGCACCAAAATGTTCAACCAAACAAATTTCTTTCGTCAAACAAAGGTCTGCTAGCTTAATGCTAACATATAATGCAAAATCAAAATTAGCATAGATGTTACAGCATTTATAAACCTTTAACCAATTACTACTTTAACACAAACATTATCAATTTAACATAATTTAACTGGGACATGTGCCTGTAAATAAGGTATGCAGTATATAGGAATATAGAGGTGTCTATATGTGCCTTGCGAATGGCTGCAGTGAGGACAGATAGCACAAAAAAATGGATGGATGGATGTGTGTGTGTGTATATACACATATATGTATGTGTGTACACATCCATCCATCCATCCATCCATCCATACACACACGCACACACATACATATGACTACTGTTAAGAATGACTAATGTTAAGAATGGGCTTTAGGTCATGGTATCGTTTCAGTATCAGTATCGAGGTACTCTATGCAGGGGCAGTAATGAAGTCAGAATGTTGGTATCGGGACAACACGAGCCTGGACTTGTCAGCAGCCAATCACAGGGAACATATAGAGACAGAACATGAACTGAACTACATGCATGTACACACCTGTTCTCCTCTGTAGATGACGTACTCCGCATAAGCTAGTCCATTGACACTAGGCCGGCCAATCACTGAGTGATGTCCGGGGGGCGCGTGGGCCATCTTCATGGCACTAAACTGAAGAAAGGACTTACCCAGCGTCACTCTGCAGAACAACATCTGCCTAAAAGGCAACACGCAGGCCAAGTACAGAATGACTGTACATGTAGGAAAAAGTACTTCCTGTGTTGGAGGAACTAGGCGCAGATTTACCTGTGACACACGTAGCAGGAGCGGTCTTTGTGGGTGGGACAACCCGTGCCTCCGCCTATCCCGTAAACATACTGGTTGCTTTTGGATGAGTTCTCTGCGAAGTAGATGCCGGCGCCGAACATGCCACCGATGTAGGCGTGGCGCTCGTCGAAGCCTTTGTGGATGATGGCGTTGATGAAGGGAGAACCTGGCAGGTGACAAAAAAGTCTCAGATGATGCTGTAAGGATCCGTCTTATAGGTTGGCATTCTATAGTGAACTCAATCAGTGATGGCAGCACAATTAGCTAGTGGAGCGTGTCTGCCTCAGAGTTCTGAAGCTTGGGGTTTGAATCTCAGCTCTGGCCTACCTGTGTGGAGTTAGCATGTTCTCCCCAAGACAACAACTTAGCAGCACACAAAATCCTCAATGTACAAGCAACACAAGTTAAAACAGTTTTGACAGCATGGCTGTCTTCCAAGCGCTTAGCTGTTTGCGGCACACTTTTCCTTACGTAAAGACGTCATGATACAGTGACTATAAAGAAACGAGACGCGTTTGCATCTCTTACTCTGGTACCTTTTCAAGCTTTTGTGTAGCACAAACATGGACCAAAGAATGCGTAAAGGTTGAATCAAGGCAACTGGACTGTTGTCCCTCGATTTATGCCTCGGCGGGTGTGACCCCTGGCAGTGGTCAACAATAGGATGTTGTTGCCCGGTGTGGTTAGTGAAACGACCGTCAGCAAAGAATCTATTTGAACTTTCTTATTAAGACCCGCCCCACATTGAGCAATGTGGCCAAATGTGACTGAAGTGGACCATCGCAAAAAATTAGTTGGCGGCTCTTCGCTACACACTAAGCGACTCAGCCCCGCACATCTACTGACGTGCTGCAACAGAAAAAACGTGACCCTGTATTGTGTTTTGAGGCTCCACACACAATACACTGTACTGTATTTATTTATTTTTTTATTAAACCACAAAAACATGGTGGAATTTTCAAGGAAGAAACGGATTGCACAGAAAACTGGAGAGACTGTTAGCAATAATCGGTCGCCCAAAGCACTGATTGCACCCATGCATTTCGGCAAAAGACTATGCGCTTTAATTTCCCAGGTGTAGGCACATTTGAAATTTACTATAAAGCAAAATATTTTATATATACTATGGCTACGTTATGGCTTGTTGGTGCAGCGGTGGCAGCCGGCCGGCTGGGTCTCGCCAATGCCCATATTTTACCAAACCAACTTGTTCTCGTATTTGGGATGTAATATTGTCTCTATGGTGCCTCAATAAACGGGAAATATGAATTAAAATCATCCACGCATTCCTGAGTTGCAGACATTTTTATGCCAAGAAGCCTGAAATCAGGTCATTCGAATTTCTCGAGCTTATCTACGTCACTAATAAAGTTCTCCGTCTACCTATCCGCTCCCGAGCCAGCGCTGTCAACATAACAAACATTTGTGCTCTCACAATTAGTGAGGGTTGGGTCTTCTACACGGAGGAACCAATCAGGGGAAAGGAGGTGATCTTAGCCAAATATGGAAAAAGCGGACACAAAACTGGGTTAAACAGAAGCAGCTGTCAGAGGGGCCTTTTCTCGATACGCATATGACAAAACCAAGGTGTTGTTTTTAAATGTAAATTGACACTTTTATACGAAGTTTAAGAAACTCTGTTGGGCCTTACCCAAGTTTGACCGGAAATTTCAAATTGATTGTTTGCTCTATTTTTGGCCATCTCCAGTTGTATGACAAGCAAAGAGACAGCGTGACTGAAGCATGATAGCAGTGTGCTACACAAAAGCCTGAAAGAGAAGCACAGTAAGAGAAGTGAACAATATTATACCAGAATAATGGTGAAATGTTGCATGTGGCAAAAGAAGTTTCATGAGCCTGGCTGACTGTCTCGTTTTGTTATTGAAACAACTTATATGTCCATAATGCCTGAAAAAGGCAGAGAAAAGCCCCAGATCTTGAAACCGGGAGAGCTCAAAGTGATCAGGCTTTAGGATATGGGGCTAAAAGTTTGACATCGTCATACCACACTTCCTTCACTAAGTCGATAAGAGGTGGTAGATCAACTTATATTGAAATTGACTAATTGGTTGGAACACAATGTGATCGACAACTACTTCTACTAAGAGTATTAAATACAGTGTATTGGTGAAGAAGAGACTCACTATTCCATGTTTCCACCATGTGGTACAGTTTAGTTCTCCATGCTAGTTTTGAATGCTAAACCCTGATCTTTGTTGTGTTTTTGCTGCAAGGTGTGTGGGGGGGATGGTAATAAGTCAGATAATAAGTCAATAGCTACATGAATAACCATAACACACTGCAATCCACCAAAGACGTTCAACAAATATTAGGAACGTCATAGAGTAAACAAAGAACAAAAATGTGGGAGACATTATCCATTTGTGTTCTTCCTTCTTGTGGGTTATTCTTCCTTATCTCGCACTAATCTGGCCATCTTCTGCTGACCAATCAAAGGACTGAAGTGTGTCTAGCTTCAGGTACCATACCCGTGTGACTACTAGGGTGCCACAAAATGGTACACTGCAGTTAATTTTGTTCCTTTACCATGAAAGAGCATGCGCTCGTTGTGGTGGTTGTGATTTTCATCAACAATCTCCTTCTGTCTGTGTGAGTACCTCTCCCGTAACTTCTTGTTCACCACCTTCTGAATCTGCACATATAGCATGATCAGAAATGAAACGTTACATGTATTTTATTTTGGAGGCCTGTACTTTAAAGTTGTATCATTGTCTGCTCATGAGGTCCCTCAAGTGAGTGTGTTTTTGAGGTGTCACCTTGATGATGTTGTACTGGCTGAAGACTCCTCCGGCGTTGCCGCCATCACGGTGCTCTCTGATGGTGCTCTGCAGCTGACGACACAATAAAGAGAAGACAACAAAGCTATTTACATATTAAAAAGGGGGATGTGTGGGACAAAAAACATGCTAATGAAATGCAAAATATTTTCTTTGTGTCTGAGCACCCTTGTGTTTTCCTTTAGAGACAAGTGAAATGTAGTTTTAACTTATAATTAAAAGGCAACACTCTTAAGTTAAAAGAGTCATTTCAAAAGACTCTTGACTGACAATTAATGGTGCTGGTATTAATGAACAAAATCAAAAAATTATATTTCCTACTACCCATACTATCCAAGATGTTTACTTTTTTGCGACATGAATGCAAAATGATTTTGAGTGACTGCAATGTGACAGTGGTATATTATATGGAGCGAGTTCCTGCATGACTGGGAGTCTAGGACCCAATGCACAAAGCAGGGCCCATAAAGGCATGGTTGGAAGATTTTGTATAACTCCCAAGTCAATCACCACAATAAAAATGATTACACCAGTTAATAGTTAGCCTACCTTCTACTACTATTATTACTCGTTGTTCTTCTTTGTATTTTCAGGCAATCTGGAAAGGTCAGTCTTGGTACTGCAATACAATGCTGTGTGCTATGCTGGTCATCTCAAGTACATCACACACTATAAGAGCAGTAAGTACATACACACCATGTGTGTATGTTCTGTCACATTTTAAAAATTGGTTATCGTTAATTGAGTAAAGGATGAATGAGTAGATATTTAAATTTCAGCCTATGTTTTTTTTTTTCCTCATTTAAATGAGACGAAGTATATGACTGATCTCTTCAATAAAACACTGATTTGACAATGGTAGAGGCCTGGTATCAGAGAGTGCAGAAATACTTCACAGCAGTCAGAATATTAAGGTTTCATTTATGTCTGACTGTGCTCATTAGTGTTAGAATCATTCACACTGATATCTGCTGTCTGCTTCTATTAATGCTTTCATTGACAGGTACTTGAGCAGCTACAACAATATGAAGTGTCATCAGATACTGAAAAAAATGTTCAGTGTGATTGACTATATGGATGAACATGCGCAAAAACGCACACACATGCACATAAATGTTGGCGTTACTGTAGGTTCAGCTGCATTTTTATGTGCCAAGGTATGTCTGTGTGCCTACTTCTTCCTCCACCGACTGGAACTCCTTGTCGTCAGGGGCCAGGTCGATCAGCACAGTGCCTTGGCTGGAGCAGTGGAACGTCAAGTATGGGTTGGCACCTGCAAACACAGCATAGGTCCCATTATCAGAATCAGAATCAGAATCATCTTTATTTGCCAAGTATAATGATAGAGTAACCGCATACTGAATTATTTGGACCGCAGGAATTTTAATTTGGACCAAGGAACTTTTGACCATAGGAAATAGTGTCTAAATTTAGTTCCAAGGTCTGTGATCGAGTGGCCACCCAGAGTCAACTGGGATAGGTTCCAGCTCATCCATGACCCTGAATAAGATGAGTGGTAGAAAATGGATGGATACACAATTCCAAGGTTATTTATCAGGGCCGGTAGACAAAATGGGAGAAAGGAATTTTCGTAGGAACGGCATGTAACAATAACTAAGTAACGTCCTAGCCTAGGTGGTAATGTGGAACATGCCTTTATCACTTCAGGAACCTTCTCGACAGTAAGATGAGCGTCTGTACAAATTGTCTCACCTTGCTGACCTCCCAGCAACCGCTCGATGCCCTTGATGAGTTTGTGTCTGTGTCCGTAAGCATTGATCCCGATCTCCTTGAGCTCCTCGTGGCCCATGTCTGCCAGCACATCCAATGATATCTGCTCGGACAACAGAACATAACTCCTGTCACTTTTGTGATAAACCTTATTTGCACATGTATAAAGCTATATAAAAACCAACAAAACATAAATGTATGTTAGAATACCACAGAGAATTTCAACAGAGATCTTCATTCATGATGTTTTTATTTTCATGAAAGCAATATGGCATTATTGCTCAGCCTAGTGGCAAAGTAGAAAATTATAGTTTGGGTGTTTTATTCATAAATCATTTTTCAACAAAAACTAAAAGTAAACGATGGCTTGGATTTGACGTGGTCCTAAAAAGAGCTAAAAAAAGAACCATGCAAGTGGAATGCTTAAACTTCTCGAGTTAAAAAATGACAAAGGACGACAATACAGTCAGGTATAAAGAAAGGTCTGAGTGCAAAGAGTTCTTGTGTCACATATGTATTTTTTTTATGTGCTATAACCATATTAATGTTAGGGCGAGACGAGAGTTATGAGCGAACGAACAAGCCAACAAATTATCTTGTTCAAAACAAGTGGGCACGTAACAACAAGAACTCATTTGAAGCGAGCAGTAGATAATTGGCTAGGTAATTGGAGTCCTACCGCAGAGGCAACGGCTGACAAATATTCATGAGAATCAGTCCAACACGGCGCGCAGAAAAGGTCTATGAATGCACGGCGGTCATGGAGCAACTGATCAAAGCGATAGCGGTGAAGTTTGCAAGTTTGTTCAGCGGCGGGGAGACGAGTGAACTCTCCAATTTAAATTGTAACCCTAATCTACCCTCGTCTGGGTTGCTGTCATCGATGTTTGCGGGCCGAAAGCGGCAGCCTGAATGCACAAAGATGCGTTGAGAAAAAACCCAAGAAGAAAGTCAGTCTGATACAGAGACAGCAGTCTTTAAATGAAGTTTGGATCATATTTCGAAAAACAAATCGTTGGTTCATCAGGATAGACACCTAACTGCAAGTAAACCTTTATTGTAGAAGGTGCCATATATAGAAGATGTTTTTGTATATTGTTTGAGGACCTTTGTTGCTACTTGCTGATTTGATTGAACAGTTTTGGTCTTCAACAGAGGAGGACCTGACTGAATGTCTAATGCAGCTGGTTGTGTTGCATGCCCAGTCAAGTGTGATAAGCACAAAAACAGAAGGACAAGCATACTGATCAACAAACTGGACTTAAAAATAGAAGAAAACATGCAGTTGGCTTTTCCACTCTTCTGGGAAGGCAATTTACAAGATTTGTGTCATGAGTATGTCTGTGGGAATTTTGGGCCATTCATTCAGAAGATTTTTGTGATGGTTTGAGACCTTCACTCAAGTTCTTCCATACCAAACTCTTCCAAGAATGCCTTGATGGTCAATGCAAAAAGAAGAGTTTGCTGAAATAGTTGATGGCGATGGAACCATAAAACCATCCCCAAAAAAATACAGTATCTTGGTAAGATATTCACTTTCATGGTGTAGTTGTTAGGCCACTTGATTTCTGTGCAGGCAGTGTGGGTTCACTTCCCACTCAGTTATGCTGTGAATAATAAATATAATAATAATACGTTTTATTGAGAGACGCCTTTCATGTCACCCAAGGGCATCTTACAAAGTATGAGAATGGTTGTCTGTCTCTAACTGTATATGTGCCCAGTGATTGGTTGGTGACCCGTGCGGGCTGTCGGCATAGGGGGTTAGGGTTCCAGCTCCCTGCGACCCTGAAAAGGGTGAGTGCTGTAAAAATGGATGGATGGATCCTCGTGAAATGCATCAAGATTTTACCTGAATTCTATTGATTCAATCAGGGATTCTCAAAGTGTGGTATGTGGGCTTTCTCTCATGGTATAAGAAAGGATCACTGAATTAAGTGATCAAACTGTATGTACATAATGTTACCTAAAATGTTTAGGTCACTGTTACCAGTGACCTAAACATTTTTTAAATCCAGTAGTTTATTTGCTAAATATAGTTCACTTGTATTTACCAGTAACATTTAAGTATAACACATTTGCATTCAATCTTGAAGAACTGTTTGTTTTCAAACATTTAATTAGGTACAATTTTGATCTAACTTGTGTTTTAATGAAACATTACTGAAGTACAGTTTTATTATTTTAATACATTTATGTTAATGTACAAACTTAGCTTAATGTTGCAGTGGCTTACAATAACATTACAATTACCTTGTTTTTGATGAACACTTAAGACTACTATGCAACTGAATTTTAATGTAGGTCATGAGGGTGGTACTTGGAGAGAAGTATTTTTTTAGGTGGTACTCAGTGTACAAAGCTTGAGAACCACTGGATTAAATCAGAGCCATGCAACCCTAGGCTTTGCTTCTGTATAGCGTAAACAAGCTCCTTATTTCCCATTTCAACCAACCACAACAAGTGGTTTAAAAGCATATGAAATTAAATTATAAAATTGTTTCCCGAATGGAGTGGTTGTTTATGTTGCAAAATATTCTTCTCTCTCCACACACAGACAACACTTTCCTCCAGCTCACCACTTGGAATATCAATGCAGACTTGCTTCCCTTTAGGGGAATTAGGAGAAACACACAGGCTGCATATTGCATCCACTCCTGACTTCAGTGCTTGGACTTCAGCCAGCTGTCACTTTCAATTTGTCTTTCTGCCTCTCTCTGTCTGTTTGCTTCCTCCTCTCTCTCTCTTGCCATCTCCCTGCTGTCTTCGGATGTTGACTATGCCACACTTTTTTTCTTCTCTTTGCCACTCCCTTCCTCGACCAATTCTTCACGTATTCCTTTCACCTTGATCTTCTCTGAGAAGTAAAAGTGGTGTGTACCTGTTCTCTCTGGAAGATCTCTCGGAGGTGTTCAAGTCCCAGACTCTTTAAGAACTGGTTGATGGTCATGTCCAGTAGAGCTGGAAAAGGTGGGGAAGTGTCAGTAAAGGTCAGTACACACAAAAACAATCGGCCTATTTTTGTGCCGATTCTGCGCCTTCCAAACTAAGCATCTCAAACATTTCAGGGCTGTGAATTTTAAAAATATTTTTGCATAGTTTTTCCACACACGGTTTTTCTTTCCTTAATAAATGAAATAAATTTAAAAACAGCACTTTAAGTTCACTTGGGTTATATTTGGCTGATATTTACATTTGTTTGATGGTCTTAAACATTAAAGTGGGGAAACTGGACAAAAAAAAATTATTTGAGAAGGGGGCTAATACTTTTTCACAGCACTGTATGTCTTATAAGATTATCCTATCAGATTGTCCTTAGATGTGATGTATGTTGAGTGGATTCGTCCCGATTTTAAGGTCCGAAACAGGTCGGGGCCGACAATTTTAAATAATGAAAGTTTTCAATATTTACGAACAAAACTTTTCATGTGTGTGGGGAACGCAGACTTCTGGTGACGAATGGAACAGGATGTAGCCAATCAAAGAAGCACCCAAGGCTGAAGAACACGGAAAAACACGTAATGGAAAAAATTATCTTACCCTTTAAAAAAAAAAAAAATTATCTTACCCTTTTTCTTACCCTTTAAAAAAAAAAAAAAAATATCTTACCCTTTATGTAAAAAAGTGGGTTCCGCAGACAGTATTCCAAAGTAATACATTTTTTGAGAACATGGCCATTTTACAAGGCTCTCGGCTCCAGCAATCTTTGGGAACATGGGAGAAACATAAGTGCGTATCCGGAAGTGTTTCTTTTTCTTCGGTTTTGTGAGATCACGTGTGATCACGCGAGATTTATAAGGCGGCGGAACAGACTCTTTGTGTGTGATGTGCTGTGTTGAGATTCTTGGAGTACGCTACACACGACGTACAAAACTGTTTGAATGGCCGATTTTTTATCTTTATGTGTGGGGCCTGTAGCAGAAGCAAAAATCTTTTAAAAGCGGAAAAATCTGTGTGTGTGTACAAGACTTAACACGATACAGAGTATGCATTCAAAAGCCCCCAAACTGAACCTGTGTGTTTTTGCATACATACTCTCTCCTTCTTTCTTGTCCGAGCCAGATGCTCCGTCTGCCGTCCCAGTGGCGCCGCCCACCGTGATGTCCCCGAGGGGCGTGTTCAAGTTGTCGATGCTGCTGGCGGCTGACAGGCAAGACGACGGCGACGGTGATGGAGAGATGACCACGCCCCCTGTGGCGCCTGCCGTAACCACACTGGCACTCACCTGGAAGTGGGAATTGCAGGATTTGGGTTGAGGAAATGACAAAAGAATAATATTAATATTAATTAATAATAATATTTTTCCATACCTACTTCCATACAGACTAAAACAGCTTTGCTCAGCTGCTTCCGCTATTCATTTACATTTCACTTATTTTAATGCAATTCTAGACAGCAAATTTCATAGTTTTTGATTTGTATAAACAAGTTTCCATCAACAGTAACTGCAATAGGTTTTGTATTCAACATTGTGCATTCAACATTAGTTAGACAGAAAAGACGAAAATATGTGTGTCGTTTTCACCTCTTTTGAACTTGAACAAAACCCTACACTGTGTGTAAGCCACTCATCAGTAGAGGAGATAATCAGTTGACTTTTTCAGGTTTAGCGGGCTAACAAGAGAAAATCATATCTATCTCATGAAACCTGGATCAGATATCATATCAAATCAACAGAAATCGTGTTTTGTTAAAGTACAGTTTGAAGACCCTGGCAGATTGCTGACAAGGAACACGCACCACCGGATTGCCATGACAAGTCAAATATAATGTAAAATCAATATGGTTCTTGCTTTGGTATTTGAAAGTGTTCACCCCTGATCAAAGATAACACTAACCACAGTGGCCTGTGGTTTCAGACAGCTGGGCAGGGCGTCTGGTGGCATGGCATCTATCAGCAATGCTCTGATGTCATCGGCCTGTAACAGACATTCATTTAATTCAAATGGCATCTTTACTATGAACACTAACTACCTACCTACCTACCTACCCAACCACCCATCCATCCTTCTATATCTCATATTTTTTTCCCTTCCTTGGGAGGTATCCAGTACTTTTTGTCACAATTTTACAGAAATAAGGTAAACGATCTCAGTAGGCATAAAAAAAATAGCACTTTTCCACCAAGTGACACAGTTCAGTTCGCTTTGGTATAGTTTGGCACATTATACACATAATCTGGTTTGTGTTTTCCTATTGTCCTGTTAAGGTGGGATGGTGATTGCTTCCTCAGCTATCTAAATACCCCACCAATGCAGTAAAGGACAATAATGGAAAATACCCAGCATTTTGTGTTCCTTCTTCTTGGCATGTGCCTCTTTATTACAAGAGGAAGACAAGGTCTGAGAGAGATTTGTGTTCCTTTTGTTCATCCGCCAGTTTTTTATTTCGCTTGTCCTCACTAGGGACATGGGTAAACTGTAGCTTATGCCAGCTGACTTTGGGCAAGAGGCAGGTTAAATCCTGGGCTGGTTATCTACCAAACGTGGGGCATGCGTTCTTTGTATTCCATTCAAATTGTTGCATAATTTTCTGTAAACTAAGAAAAGATTGCTGTGTCTCCATGTTTGCGATGTACAAGGTGCGTCAGAAAAGGACTCGTGTCACAAAAGATATACTGGACTTCATACCCAAACTACACATTTTCCCTTCAATGTGGGGCCAGAGGATCAACCAGCACCGCAACAAAGAGATCCTTCATTCAGTGCGCTAGAAGAGGCGAGAATTGTGGCAGGATAACTTTCTACCAATGCCCTGAGTATCTGACAGTTCCTCGCCGAGAAGGCCATTGCCGTTGTTGAGCAACCTCACTACTCACCTGACTTGGCTCTGTGGGATTTTTTTCCTCTTACGCAGGCTCAAGGGGGTCATCAATATTCGTTTTGATGAAGTTTGGATTTTAAATATATGTTTTGTGACACCAGTCCTGTTCTTTTTCTGACACATGTATGTATGTATCCTATCATTGAAGTCAGTAACCCAACAAAGGAGTGGCTAAATGTGGTACAGTACAGATAGCAAAACTGTATTGCTGGGTGGAAAAAGGGCTTAAGCAAGCTTTTTGTACTGTTGCCAAGTCCAGCGGTGTCTGTCCCTCCTGGTTCTTCATGGTGGGATCAGCTCCATGAGCCAAAAGCAGAGCGCAAAGCTGCGTCCGGCCTTTCTGCGCCGCCTCGTGGAGCGGCGTAAATGCCCATTTGTCGGTGGCATTTACGCATGTGTTGTACTTGATGAGAAGGGCAGCTATGTCCACATGCTTCATGTGATGAAGGACAAAGATGGAGAAGACAGACAAGATTAGAAGCACAGGAAATAAAACCAATGGGTGGGGAGTAAAGAAGGAAATAAAGTATCTAAAAACACTGACATCTCAAATCATCTTTCTCCATTGAAATGAATAGAAATGCATTGCTGTTTCAAACAAGTCACTTAACACTATTGTACTGAATTAAAAAAAAAAATACAAATATTCTAATACAAGAGAATGTGAATAACATAACTTTAAATGTAAAGAATTAAAACTGTTTTTCACTTAAAAGTTTAACATTTTATTAACATTAGATATTAACATTTTGTGGCCAGGCATCTTTGACCCTCGATCGTTAGGTAAGTCGTCCTTGCAGAGGAGCCCTGTCTCGTCGTCACAGTTGAAGACTTGCTATGGGATGTATCCTTTAGCTGCTATCATTTCGGCAAAAGTTTTGAGGTACACATCTGCGCTTGCTGCCTCACCATGCCAGATGACTGAGTGAATGCTGGTCCTCCTTTTTATTCTCAAACCAGCCACGACTGCTTTTAAACAAATTGTCAGTACCTCAAGTGCCCGCGGTCTGATCTAGCAAATCAGCGAAATGGCTTGTGGCCCATTTACGCAGATTAGACTCTCCGTCACAGTACCTCCCGTGAGGCTGCTTCTCCGTCAACCACACAAACAGCAGCTTCTCCATCTTTTCATGGACCTCTGTCTGCAGCTTAGAAATTATTTTAACATGCTTGGCTGGAGCGATAGTTTTTATTGATTTCTGTTTCAGTACAATACCTACTGTAAAAGTGCTACACGTACTGGTTAGCAAAGTCCACTGCACGCACACCTCGCTCACATTGCTCTGTGACTTCATGCTTTAACTTCAATGACCATCACTGGCTTCTTCTCACTCATTTTCTTAGGACCCATAGTTAGAAAAAATGAATTTGCCAACTCCAATTTTTGCTCATAACTCAAGAAAAAAAAGTTGGCCAAGTGAGTTTGGCCATGTTCCAAAAACTCGTAAATTGAGGCACTCATAAGTCTAGTGCCACTGTAATATAGTCAGTGAAGAAGAGCACGTGTGGCGCTATAAAATCAAAGCAACATAATGTCCTTTTCTCCAGAGCAGGTATCTTGTGAATTATTAACCTCATCATAATCATTCTTTTCATGCCTCTCATTTTTTCCTTTTATTGTTCTTCTATCTTGTTTTTCCCAATTCTGCGGTGACGTCTTGGTGCCAATTACACAATGTAGCCTGCCTCTAAGAAGCAGCAAGAGATGCTAAATTGAGTGTTTGTGTGACTCTTCCAGAACACAGAGATTTCCATCTGTTCATCCAACATGTGTTTCATGACTCTTTTATCAGGTCAACACTGTTGAGGTCCCCAGGAAGAAATTGAAATTTTTCCCTTTCCTTGGCTCTGTGCTGTAATGAATTTGAATAGTTTTAAAGATGTGTTGTCGTGCGTCTTACCCCGTATGAAGCAGCATTGTGCAAAGGTATCAGACCTCCTTTGTCCTGCGCATTCACGTCGGCTCCGTGCTCCAATAGATATTCTGCCACCTCCAGGTTGTTGTAGCCAGCTAGACGGCACAGCGGGAGTAAGAGAAAGAAAGTTTGGTAAATAGTAGAAACTCGGGCTAAGAAAAACGTATTCGCTAATTGAAGTAATTCTCCAATTCCAATGAAACAACGAATCCTGAATCAGAATTTTCACATTTCAATGGAAACGGATCAAATTTTGTATTTTATTCTGACAGGGGCTGCAATGAAGTGAAGTTGTCTGGCCATGTCCTTCTTACTTTCACCGCCATTTTGACTGACTGTGCACACGCAGTTGTACAGCAGCCACTGTAGCCGGCCGGTCATATGGAGGCACGTAGCTGTCCCCCGAGATGAGAATCTCAGCGGAACAACACGTCTGATGAGCAGGTGCTGTACGAATGTTGATGGAAGACTGCGACCACGGCATAATGAATTGGATAAAGTTATGCAAGATTCATTAACCATACCGTGGCAGATGACAACAGCTTCTACTAACGAGCAGTTTAGCTAACTAGCTGAAGCCAGCAGATGTTCCTAGCCAGCCAGCATGGATTTACTAATTTTACTGAGCTGAGACCAGCGCAAAACAAGCCAAGACGAAGCGGCGAGGGATCATGGCTTTTGGCAACTTCTTTTTCCAGAGGAAAAATACGGTCTTTTACGTTGTTGTGACTAAATCTGGGACCCCAAAAATCTGGAACCAGGGCTTAAACCGGGGGCTATAGATAGTTTTCAAATAATCAAATAAATTGTTTCATTTGTTGGACAATTATTTCAGAATAGTTCAAGGAGTAAGAATCTGTTTTCTAATTTATTATTCATTTGTCAATGTTAATGCCAATTGCGAATAGGATTTAAACAGTGAGTTTGACCTCTAGTAGAATCATGAAGTAGCAACATGAAGTTAGGTCATAAGCAAGGTGGAAACAATAGAAACACATTGTCTGCTGCGGCACGAACACTACGACAAACAGACAGAAAATAATATGCTACTACGCCAAGATTTGTACCGTAACGTGTTCAATTAAATTGTCTGCCTGGTATAGTGCTAATAGACATTAAAAAATGTAGAAACATATTTTTCTAGCAGAAACGCATTACAGCCTTGGGGCTTGTCTGAAGGCTTCTTTCCCCACAACCTCTCATGTGGGATTATTTAAAATTTTAATGGCCAACACCTAATCGCTGAGTTCACTTTGTTTTATTGAAACTTGCCTTGTTAGGAGTTAATTCTGTGTTTTGCCTGGGCAGGCAAAACACAGAATGATCCCGACAGATTATTTGGACAACGGTCTGATATTTTACGGATTTAAATGTGTTACCTCTGACTACTCAGTCATATTAAGGCAGTGATAATAATACTGTAATAATAATAATGACAACAACTATGGGAAGTTGACCTACATCCATGCAGACCTCCACTATGGTCACTTCTCAAGGCTTTTTTACTCTGCTCCATACGACACTGGATGGAAATAGGTGTTTAGAACATTCAGAAAAAGATTCTCCTATCCCATTAGATTAATATTTAATATTACACACAATGGAGTTCTTTCTACCTCTATAATTAACAATGCACATGTAAGCTCTGCATAACATGGATACTAGACCGCTATTTGTGAAATTAGAACAGGTTTACAAGGGTTATAGTGAGAAACATCGCTGAAGGAGACTGAGCTCAGCTGTACTCGCCCAAATTAAAACGGATCTTGTCACACATGAAATTGCGAATAAGCTAAAACCTAATCGGGCCAACACCTTCAGATTTGAAATGATAAGAACATAGCAAGCAAAGAGATAAAAAGTAAATCCAGCTATCCGATTTCAACGTAAACTTCTAGGAAACTACAGAGCAAGAAAATGCAGCGCCCATGTTGCCTCATATGCTTCTAGCGCAGCATGTTTTAGTGAACACTGCTGATTTTATTAGCCCAGCATGCATGAAATATGGATTTACAAGTGTTTGTGCCTCTCAGGCATTGTAGCAAAGTGGTGCCTCTCAAGACGACTTCGAAATTATACACTGATTGTCTATGTGTGTCTCTCAGAGTGTGCAATATTTCTGCTAAAAGGTTTATGCAAGCCCTAAGGACATCGCTATCGCTATCACTACCTTATCGCTATCACTACCATCGCTATCACTACCTTAGAGCACACAATCACCAGCCACACATTAGGTACACATGTATAATGTACGCATGTATAATGTGATCCAATACAAGAGCTGTATCAAAAAAATCTGCCATTACAAAGACACTAAATGTTGACACTGCCAGAGCGCTATTCATTTAACAATATGTTTCTTATTGTCGTTTGCACTTAATCGTAAGGTGTTTCTAATATTATGGTTAATTTTTGTTGTGGCCAGTGCGTATACAGTATTTAAGAGATTTTAACCATGGCAATAAGCAAATATTCACAGATCAAAATATTTTGAGCATGCTTAACTACGCTCAACTCAACACCGAGCAAAACATCAAGGTTAAAAGACGCTTCATTGGAGGCTGACGAAAGTGTCTGTTACCTGCGAGGTGCAGAGGGGTGGAGTTTCGTCCCTGCGTGTCCCGACAGTTGATGTTGTCTGGGCTGCATAACTTCTGCACTCTGGCCAGGCAGCCCTTCTTGGCTGCATCCAGCAAGGCCGCATCTCCTCTCAGGAGGTCCTGGATGTCCGTGTCACCGTCCTTCACCAGGTCCAGGGGAGTGTTTCCATCTCTATTCTTTTTGCTTGGGTCTGCGCCGTGCTGTGGACAGAACACAAAAGCAAAATGAGAAAATGTATGCCTAAATTAGGCAACCAATAACATAAGGATGAAGATCATCCACAATAGAGAGGACAGAAGGCACCACATCATCCGTAGATGGTGTGAGCAGATATTTCTTTCACTCAAATGTCCCCTATGTGACACTTTTAATGTATCATTTATATGTACTCTTTGAAATCTGATCATTAAATCTGATGTTATGGGACTACTTCTTCTGGGATCCATGTCTAGCTGCAAAATGCTAGTAGATGAATACGTTTTTATTTTCGTATTTGTTACAATGTTTTTGTCCCACTTTTCTATGGTCTCTTTTATGCTAATTTAACACTCACTAATATTGATTCCCTGTCCAGGGAACCTATGAAGAGGCACATTTAAAAAGCAGTCAGGGACGCCACTATGGATTTAACAATTGAGGGTGTCTGAGAAGAAAAACATTCAGGGTTCATTTTAGAGAGGGAAGAAAAAAAAAAAAAAAAAAAAAAAAAAGAACTGCATGAACCAATATAATTCTTAATGGACAGTTTCTGTGTGACACTATGGCAACAAATGTAGAATTAGATAGATAGCTAGATATGTTTAGGATTTATGATAATTATACTGTTGACCCCAGAATTAAACTGGGATTATCCATTCGTTTAAAACACCCCAAATCAGACTCAGTGGACCAGGGAGACTGCTGACTGACGGTCAATCAATTAATCGCCACTTTTTTCACAAATTGTCCTTGGAGGTCTGTACTCTACTGACTGCTTGTCCGTTATGGTGGCTTCCGTGATTTGATTTCGAGACATGGAACACAAGATTTCAGGATTCTGGGACTTTTCCAGGTTTTTCATAGCTGTGACATCACCGAATGTGTTGGGCATTTTCCAAGAGTGGACTTGTGGTAATGCAAGTGGAAGCAGCAGCTTTATTCTGACAAAAACCTCTACACAAAAAAGAACATGCGAAAATTACAACAAACAGAAGAGACAAAGGAAAACCCACTGCTGAACTCAGAAGGAAAGAACATCCAGAGTCAGAACGGATTAACACACAAGCACTGGTAGCGTGAGTATGTGCGTACCCTGGTGCTCCGGGGAAACGAGGCAGCTGATGTGTCTGTAAGAATGTCATTTAGAAAGTAGAATTAATGTGGTAAAGTGCCAACACACTGGACCACAAAGCTAACATGAGGTTATACGCATTCCTGAGGACATGTGCCCTGCGATACCATACAAAGGTGTATTTTATTTTATTAATTACCTTTGTAAAAATATATTTATTATTTATTTTCTTTGTATATTTGGAAATCTTTTTTATAGGAATGTCATTTTAACTAATGTTGTGGATGGTTTATATTTGTGTGGTTACATTTCACCAAGAACATCAAGTTCAAGGACAATGAAGCAATTCCAAAACAACAACTCTTGAGGCACAACATTTGCTCACAGTCTATTTGCCCATGTGTACCCTGCTTGAATTCACTTGCTCTAATAATAATTTATGCAGCTCCATATGGCAACATTGCAGTGGTGATTTAAGCTTGTCTGGAGGTGATTATGAAAGCAACAACAAAAAACACATTTGGATGAGAAACTGCACACTTGTTTGCATTACTCATTCAGACTGATATGGCTGCCAGGATTACACAACCGCTGGCCCTAACTTAATCAGAGAGCAGAAGCCAAAAAGTGTGCCATTTGAAAGAAAAACAAACACATTCTACAAATTAATCTTTAAAATCACACAATATATCCCCAGAATGCAAAATAAACTGTGATGCATTTAACTGATGACGTTCTCCCCATAGTTATATGGGTTTTGTCCAGGTGCTCCGCTTTCCTCCCACAATAATAAAAATGGAAGTTGGGTTAATTCAAGACTCAAAGCAATGTTTTTTATTTGTATGGAAAGCACGTTATAAATACAGTTTGTTTGACTGACAGTGTAACCCCACCTCTCATTCAAAGTCAGCTTAGATAACAGCTCAACCGTGACCAGAAACATGAAAAACGGTTGAAATTGGATGGATAGATGGATGGCCTAGATCCAATTTTGTTGTGTCTGTTTAATCTAGTCCTGCAAACTCAACATCTCTGTGCTTACATTTACTCTTTAGTCAATAGATTCTCTGTGATTGGCTGGTGACCAGTCCAAGGTGTACCCTACCTCTTGCCCAGTCAGCTGGGATAAGCTCCAGCTCATCCGCGACCCTAATGACAGCAAGTGCAATGAAAATGAAGGGATGGGACAAATCCATGTGTTTTGCTGCCAACACTGCCATAACTCATATCCAAGCTGGGCCACATGAGAGAAAGAAATTGGGTCACCCTAGCCATCTAATGTAAATGTAGGAAAAATGGCTTAAATCCTAATCATCATGTAACTGAAGGTGAGTTTAGTGTGTGAAGTTTGTATCTACCTTAAGCAGCAGTTTGCAGATTTCATATTTGCCCTTGGCAGCAGCTTCATGCAGCGGTGAGAACTTCCACAGGTCTGCCACGTTGACTGAGGCGCCGTGCCTGACCAGCAGTTCGGCCACCTCATAGTGACCGTACGAGCAGGCGTTATGGAGGGGAACTAGACCGCTGGCAAAAAGAGAGACATTATTGAGCTTACCTTAATTTACAGCTAAGAGCTCATTCGTAGCAATTGTTAAAGTAACGTTTATTTTTATGACTTAGCGTCAGACCCTTTGTCCTTGGCATGCACGTCGGCCCCGTGGTGCAGCAGGTACTCCACCACCTGCACTCTGTTGTAGCCAGCAGCAAAGTGAAGAGGGGTGGAGTGTCGTCCCTCCAGATCTCTGCAGTTCACGTTCTGAGCCGTGCACAGTGACTGCAGGGAGAGCAGGAAAACAAGACTCATTTAATCTTTTTAATACTAAACTTAAGAGTTTCGTTGTGGAATAATTTTTTATCTCATTTATTGACAAAAAAATATGCTGCAGTTCAACTGTACAGCAAATACTAGTGACAAGCTCAAATCTATGTGATAGAAAATGGGGAGTGGGAGGGAGAGAAATCAAGTCGTTATTTTCTGCCCAGAATAGTTAGTACTTGTCTCCAAGACAAGAAACGTTGATGGTTTAATCACTGTGACCCCAGTTGCCAGCCACACAATTACAAATTAGACTTTTTGTCTCATTCCCTAAAAAAAGAAGTGCCTAATTTAACATCAAAGTAGACAAACAGTACAAATGGAAATTAAGTCAAGCACACAAAAGAGAGTTACTTTGTTCCACAGCCAAACCATCAAGATGGAAAATTAAGTCCATGAAATTAAACATTGTGAGAGGGCAGAAGGTTTTATACTCAGCTTTTAAGTGTAAATTAAAGGACGGCATCAAAAGCACGGCGCCCTGCTGTTTATGGAAAATAACACTTTTTCTTCTTATATATTTTCGATTGATTTAAATATCAACTTGGTAAGTGGTTGTGACAATTCCCTTTTTGTAACCATTACATTCGATTCTATCTGAAAATAAAACATCTTACACATATTCCTATTCATTAATCAGACATTGCTAACCCTAGCTGGCAGCGGTTTTACAGATGATAAGAAAGTAAAGTAGAAAGACACAAATTGAAAATAAGGTGATAAGATGTTACTGATATTTTGTTAGAATTGAATTGATTTTGGGATTTCAGCCAAAATCATAACCCTGGGCTTTTACAGACCAAAATGTATGCCAACTAATTCAATTGAATTTGCAAATACACTATCTGCAACTAAACACAAACTGAGTAACCTTGACAGTGTCCAGGTCCCCCGCTTTAGCAGCTTCCAGAAGTCTGTAGTCCACATCTGAGTTTCTGACCGGGACATTTTCTACAAAGATGAACGGAAAACAATTATTTGCATACACTTGTAAAATGTCACTAAATCTACACCATATTTTCTTATAAAGAATGTAGGTATGGAGAGTGCATCTATTTTTCTTGAGTCTGTTGACACTGATTCTGAAAAGAAACCAAAGGTCACAACTAGATTCTCAAAACCAAAATGTATCCCACGAGGAATCCTCCAATTATTTAGAATAAATGTATATGATGTACAAAAAGAATTATGTTTCGATCATGACAAAAACGTAACTGTCTTTTGACCGACAATTAATCTATGGCAAAAATGCATAACTTCCCTCTATATATATAAGATATTTCCCCAAAAAATACAAAATTTCCTAGTGTTAGAACAGACAACTGTCCTTCAAATGATCTAAAATTTCAACGACATAGCCAAAAGTAAGTTACATGCTAGTTTAATGTTTTACTCAACCCACCCCCAGCATCCCGGTGTCGTGTCACAGGCGGCATATGCATATTGAACATTGGATTGTACAGCGTTTTGAAACCAATTATAAAATCTATATTGGTTTGAATATGTTGATGGTATTTGTATACTTATTTTTTACCATGAATCCTACTTAATTAATTGTTGGCCTAGGAGATGTAGCTGCCCAGATTTTCATATTTAAAACAATGAACCCAGCATGTTTTTGTACCAACACACAAAATCTGCAGGAGACTAGTAGGTAGAACTTATTATCTCCTGAGGTTTTTGTTTGTCTGGTGACAATAATGACCTTCCAGTTTATCTTCTATTGGACTTGGGTATGGCATGTCAACAAAAGCACAACCTCACCAGCATACCATTGAGTATCTGCTGAACAGCCTCATTTCCCATCTGAGCAGCGGTGAAGCCCTGCAGCGACACCAGTGAGGCGTCTGCCCCGTATCCTAGCAACAGCCGGCAGGTCTGCAGATGGCCTGCCAGCGCAGCACGGTGCAATGCCGTCTGACCCAGTGTGTCCAGAGCGTTCACCTGCAAAAACCTCCGTGTTATGATTTGTGTAAAACCTTTATGAACATCCTTAGACATCTTAGCAAAAGAGTCAGCACTAATGAAGCAAAATTAACATTTGTTGGATATTTTGTGCTACATTTACCAGCATTAGAATGCTCCTATTTGAATCTATGAATTTAATTACATTAATGTACACACACAAAACTTCTGAATTGGGTTAAATAGAGAAAAATAAGTGTTTAAATAAGTAGAACTGTATGAGAAAAAGAGAAATATGATATTAGAAACTGGTACATTTAAGCATTAGGATTATCATAGGGGACTTAATGTTCTATATCTCACAAAAGTGAGCACACACGTAAGCAACCATTTTATCATCTTACGTTATTATACTTATATTGTCGTCAATCTCAAACTTGCATTTGTTTGAGATGAGTCTGTGTACAACTAGTACAGCAGTATAGATTCACTATCCACTGAGAATCATTCAATCCCCAGCCATCATTTTCTAATGGCCTCCCCTGAATAAAGGTCATTCTGCAGTGTTGGTGAATGACAAAGCTGACGGCCACGACCAAACAATTCACATGCTGCAGAAATGTAACTAAACAACAAAATAAAAATAATTCTAATACTCATTTTAAATGTCTTCAGATTGGCAGAAGTCAGTCTTACCGACTCAATAAAAAGGGGGAAGTGAATAAAAGAGAAATAAAACAAACTGATCCATTAATAAAAATGTACCTTGGCGCCATGTTTCTGTAGCACCTCCATAATGTCATTATGAGCTCGCTCTGCAGCCACATGGAGAGGTGTCATGAAACTACGAGAGGGGAAAAGTAAGAAGAATGTTTCTTACTGTTGTCGGAGCAACACCCATATTCAAAATAACATAATGAGTTATATATCGTGCATTTCTTTTCACAAATTAGAACAGTTCCCAGTTGCCTTAATAAAATGTCTGTGACCTGCCCAAGGATCAAGAATTGTACCACACCTAAGGTGCTTGAGGTTTTTTGAGCCAAAGGTATTATTGCAAGTTTTTGCCAGTGTTGCAGGTTGCTATTTTCCTCGTTCTACTTCCTTTACACACATAAACGCATAACAGTTGGAATGGCACTGTTCAGGTATCTAGTGAACACCAGAGACCTGGTAGATAAAGCCTTATAACATTTGACTATATATTTATATTTTATCCACAGCAACATCAACAAATTAATTATTTGTTTGTAATTGTACAGAACTCACTCTTTATTCTTCTCATTGACATTGGCTCCCTTTCTCAGTAACAATTCTGTCACCTGTTTCCTCTTGGGGTGTGGCGATGCTACGGCACAATGCTGAAAACACACACCAGCACTCACACACGCTAACATCCCTGCAGTGGTGTAAAGATCATCTCGTGCAGTGCAATCGTTGCGTGTCTTACTAGCGCCGTCTCATGTGTGTGAGGGTGTTTGAAGTTGATGATCTCCAGCGCCAGGCTCCTCTTCGCCTTGGCCATGTCAGCTTCCCGAGCGGCTTGAAGCAGTGAATGGCCCTTAAACTCATCTACACACGCACGCACACACAAGTAAATGTCAACATGTCAGCAGAAAAAAAAATTGTGAAGGTTTTCTTCTTGTAACTCCGAGCAACTTTTGAGTTCATCTGAATTGTTTCTTGCAATGCGGACTGCAGAGGGCTGCAAAATAGTGTACCACAACATAACAGAACATCAGAAAAAAATATGAGTTCAAACAAAACCATAACACTATATTTTTGGATTGCAATGATCCTGCAGGGTACCAATATTTCACAAACATAACTTCAAAGTTTTGTGCGAGAGCAAACAACAAGAGCAGAAACGAGTCGTCATCCCCACGGGCCTAAAACATTCCAAATATATTATTGAGCATAAGCACTCCAACAGACATAAAATGGAGTTAAGCTAAGGTTAAACCACACAACCGATCAGTAAAGTGAAGCGATGATTGACAGGTTAATGCATCAAAATAATCATTAGCTACAGCTGCTTGTTGCCAAGGAAACATTAATAACACAATATTAACATAAGGTTGATGAGAATAAGAATCAATGAGTCAATTACTTGATTGTAAAGATTTCTTTCGTTTAAAATTGCTTGTCAATGGATTGCATCATCACAAGAGCAACACTTGGCTGCAATCAGCAGAGACGTGGCTGATTACATTTTTGTAAAAAGAAAGAAAAAAATGTAAATATTCTTCAGAATAAATAATCTGTTGAAAAACATTTCTGAATGTTCTTCCATCTAAAATTAATAGAAAATGTAAAAGTATAACTGATTCATTAATTTCAAGTCGTACAAGGAAATTAAGTCCAAATGACTAGAGATTCAGTCTGACTGTTGCAACTAGTACTGCATGTTAAAATTAAAAAAAAAAAAAACAGAAAAAGGATGTAGCACAGAAATTAACTTAAACTACAAGTCACAAATACATACACAGGGATGGTGAAATGTAAAAACGTTAGTCAATTAGTCCCCCGACCAATGTAACTGACCCACTAAGACAAAATATGTCACATAAATTCGCATTTAGTCTCTAAACTGATTAAAATTTGATTGGCTTAAAAAATAAAATAAGAACTCAAATGATTTAGCTGGAGTCTGTTATTGCACGTTCAATTAATACTTTTTATACTGTATATATATCATAGTTTTATTTAACTTTTTATATTGACGTTATTATTTGTCTTTGTAGCACCGCGGGCCCTCGAGTACTGTAATTTCAATCCTCTGTATGCGTTACACATATTGAAGAATTGACAGTAAAAGCACCTTGACCATGACCTTTTAAATTCATTGAGGACCAGATATTACTTTTTTTTTTTAGGTGTCTCTGTGCTCATGTGTGCTCACCTAAAATGGTTAGTATAAGTAAATCCTTTGCAAAAGTGCTGAGTACATATTTGTAAGAACAACATAGTTGCACATGAAATGTAAATGAAGCTCGACACTCACATGAGAGCCTCTCCTTGAGCTCAGGAGTTGGCGCCATGTCCACGGAGCTCTTGCTGTGGCAGTTGAGCAGGGTGGGGTCAGCACCATGGCTCAGCAGCAGGGAGCAAACCTCAATGCGGTTTTTGGACGCCGCCTCGTGCAGCGGGGTGAACTGCCACAAGTCCATGGCGTTTACACTGGCCCCGTGCTGCAAGACAGGTGGAGGAATGTGACCTTGTGTGAATGTGAGATTTTGTAAATATACAGTACATCTGGGGGTTTTTGTGTCCATCTGCAGGATGGTTACTTGAATGTGTGTTCATGTCACCTTTAGCAGCAGCTCTGTAACTTCATAGTGTCCATAGGAGCAGGCATTATGTAGTGGCACCAGACCACTGAAACACACAAAACGACTGCTTCAACAAAGTACAAATGAATGGTTGTACACGAGGACACTAATGCATTCCAAAAGGCATCCTTTTATTGTTTATATGTATTTGTACCATGATGATGATGAAGTTTGACAACATGTTGTTCCATAACACAGCAATTCTGCCACACATACTGTACATTGAAATTTACAGATATAACAATATTAATTTAAGTGAAAAACACCATGAAGGCATAATGTGTGAATGATGCATGTACTTTTAATATTTGTAATACAATCAATCATTCAGGAAAGTAAATCAGAATCAGAATCATCTTTATTTGCCAAGTATGTCCAAAACACACAAGGAATTTGTCTCCGGTAGTTGGAGCCGCTCTAGTACAACAAACAGTCAATTTACAGAACACTTTGGGGACATAAAGACATTGACAAAAAACAATTGTGCAAAAAGATGCAGAGTCCTCTAGCACTTAGAGCAGTTCGAACGACTAATATTGCAATAGTCCGGTGCAATGACCATTGTGCAAAGGGCGCTGAGACTTCAAGGAGTGAATGCGGTTTAAAGTGACGAGTAGTGCGATCATCTGGGACAATGTCGGTTATATATAGCAATGGGCAAAACATTTATTGAAAATTAGTTGAATAATTAGAGTAACAGGAAGGAATTAAGGGCTTTTAGGCTCTATGACTTTTAGCATAGCTAACCAAATGTGTCTGTGTACTAACATCAGGTCTTAAAATTAACATCTGACCATTATCATTAAAAAGCTGCAAAGTTTGTGCAAACGCTGAAGTCACACTGAGACCGATACTAGCGGTAACACAACATAAGATGTGTCATGGCTGGTCAACCAATATTACAGAACAGGAAACTTGAGGTTGCTCTTAAAATGACAGAGAAGTCATTCACTTTATTCTAAGCTTGTCTATCATCTGCATGGCTGTGACACTGATATTCTAAAGGTAACATTCTCAGATATTGTTGTTTAAAATATTTTTGTTCCACAGTCGCTCAAAATAGAAACTTGGAGGATGGTGATGAATTATTCCTATACAGTCCCCTCCAAAAGTATTGGAACAGCAAGGTCAATTCCTTTGTTTTTGTTGTATAGTGAAGACATTTGGGTTTCAGATCAAAAGATGAATATGAAACAAAAGTTCAGAATTGCAGCTTTTATGCCATGGTATTTACATCTAGATGTGTTAAACAACTCAGGACAGGGCACCTTTTGTTTAAACCCAGGACTTGACCTTGCCGTTCCAGTACTTTTGGTGGGGACTGTATGGAGTAGCAGTTCTGAGGACTGGGGTTCAATCCCCGGCCCCGCCTGTGTGGAGTTTGCATTTTCTCCCCGTGCCTGCGTGGGTTTTCTCCGGGCACTCCGGTTTCCTCCCACATCCCAAAAACATGCATGGTAAGTTAATTGACAACTCTAAATTGTCCGTAGGTGTGAATGTGAGTGCGAATGGCTGCTTGTTTGTATGTGCCTGCGATTGGCTGGCAACCAGTTCAGGGTGTACCCCGCCTCCTGCCCGATGATAGCTGGGATAGGCTCCAGCACGCCCGCGACCCTAGTGAGGAGAAGCGGCTCAGAAAATGGATGGATGGATGGATGTATGGAGTAGATACTGTCCTTTCAGTATGACCAATTGCACAGAGGAAAAACAAGTTTTATATTTTTTGAGTTTCTTCAATTTGAATGTAGCTCATTCCGCTGCTTTTTTGGACTTGTATACACAGTACTGGACATACCCCTTGTCCTTGGCGTGAACGTCTGCTCCGTGCTGTAGTAACAGCTGAACTATCCTCACCCTGTTGTATCCTGCTGCCAGGTGGAGTGGAGTGGACTGGAGAGGCACAAAGAGAGGGCAAGGTGAGCAGGAGGAGGGAGTTAGAAACATACAAGGATATTTTGTAAATAAGTTGCTCATGTTCACTGACATCTGTGCATTGCCGCACGAAGGCTAAGAATCCTGAATTTGGGAGTATCACTCAGTCAGGTGTTTCTCATGTCAAAATTCTGCAGTCAGGAAGTTATTATTCCATACCTGAACCAGACTGCAGCGAGAAAGAATAGACTTCCGTCATAAAAGTGAAAAGTAAAGCTGCAGTAATAAATGCTTGAAGAGGCCATGGAAATGAGACGCTTCAACTCGCTGTGCATTG
Source organism: Phycodurus eques (assembly GCF_024500275.1). Taxonomy (NCBI): domain Eukaryota; kingdom Metazoa; phylum Chordata; class Actinopteri; order Syngnathiformes; family Syngnathidae; genus Phycodurus; species Phycodurus eques. Next base: position 15,439,602 of record NC_084539.1, read on the forward strand.
TTTGACTAAAAGTAATTCTTCCCTAAAGCAGGACAACTACCGGAAACACTGAAATAAAAAATAAAAAAATCCCAGGATTCATTCAAAGTAGGCAGTGATGAAAATAATCACATAAAACAAATTTTACAGCTACCCTGAGACTAAAATTCTGGGTGACATTAAAAGCACTACACCATTGATTATACCTCGCTTCGATTATTAAATTGATAATCCTATTAATCCGTAATATCCTACACACAATGTTCCAGGTAGCTGAGATTATTGTTCTATAGTGGAACACAGTGGAACCTTAAATCAAACGCCCCTAAAGTTGTACAATTCAGAATCAACTGATCAACATGCCTGTCGCTACTGTCCAACGCACAATGTCAGCATACCTCATTGAGACCTCAGTTCAGCAAACATCCAAGAAATATCTGTTTTACTTGTTCTTTGCCTTTTGGGGATCAGCGACAACAAGTATTATATAAAATGTGAAAGGAGAAGAATAAACACGGTAAAGTTGAGGTTGACTGTTTCATTGTTTTCACATTTTCACATTCTTATTTAATTTTTTTATACTAGTGTGACAGTGAGAATATATTTTCAATTTTTTTGAAATGGTGACTAATTTTTGTTTGATGCCTTCATCATTGCAACTTTTTGTTTTTATGTTATACTTTTAAAGCTGCAGTGCGAAGCTTCTGTCGCACCATAGGCTGGAATTCTGCATTATAACAACAGAGGTGTCACTTTAACATGACATAGAGAATGCCTAGTGCCTTTTGCCTCCCCGCTGTGTGATTCTACAACATGATTCTGTTTTGAAGGACAGCAGGAGGGGGGAAAAGATGGATTCTTCAGTAGACGTAGAGTAATTATTGTTTGATTATTTTCTGCTATAGAAATACAAAATAATATGTTTGTATGAGAGGTGCCACAGCGCAGCCACATAGATGATGCCACCACAGAGACCAGAATGGAGTACACTAATTGGCGAGACAAAGCAGAACATGATGTCAGTTATGGAAATTGTGGTAACTATCCATCCTGTGTTCTTTCAAATTAAAAAGATAAAAAATTAGGGATACACCAATACTGATAAGAGTATTGGTATTGTCACCGAAACTTTACCGTGCCGTGAAAAAGTACTGGCCCCCTTCTCAAAGTCTTATATTTCTGCATAGTTTCCCCACTTTAATGTTTAAGATGCTCAAACTAATCAGACAAATATAACCCAAGTGAACTTAAAATGTTGTCTTTAAATGGTGATTTCATTTATTAAGGAAAAAAAACTATTCAACTTCTAAAGAATTACAGGCATCCCTTACCTCAGTTAAGGTCAGTGTATAAGGAAGAGACTGGACAAAAAATTACATCCATTGCAGAGTTCACACCGGTAAGTCAACTTCTGAAGTTTTTGGAGAGGCCTAGTCAAACTCCAGAATTGAATCCAATTGAAATGCACTGGCATAACCTTAAAAAGGCTGTTCATGCGCGAAAACCCTCGTTTTTGCTGGAGTCAAACAATTCTGCGAGCAAGAGTCGGCGAGATGTGAAAGACTCATTGCCAGTTATAGAAAACGCTTGATTTCAGTTGCTGCTGCTAAGGATGTCCCAACCAGTTATTAGGTTTAGGGGGCCATTACGTTTTCACACAGGGCCAGGTTACTTTGAATAGCTTTTTTCCTTAAAAAATGAAATAATCATTTAAAAACAGCATTTTAAGTTTACTTGAGTTATATTTGTCTAATATTTATGTATGATATTTATAAATGTAAACCCGGATTACGACAATAAAGCCAAATGCAAATTATGCTCTGCAAAATGGATGATGAACTCTGCTCAGGCAGCGACAGAGGTGGCCATCCCGCGAGTTCCAGCATTATGAACTTGGTATTGGAAAGTACTCAAATCTAAGTACTCACAAAAAGATGTACAACAACACTGGATGGGAACTTGGCCATTTTTGTCAGAACATGGTCCAGGCGGACATTTTACATTTTGCTGACTTAATATTGACCAATATTTAGACAAAATCTTGAAACATGCATCATGTTTAGTGACTGCACACTGTAAGGCAGAGCTGGGCAAAGGCCTTTTTGTACGAGATGTGACAGCAGCATTTGGAAGAAGCAGGGCATGTTAGTCATCATCCTCACTGTAAATGCAGTGTTATTGCGTGTGCTTGTGCGCACGCCTTCATGCCCATGTCCTTGTTGGTACACTAACCATGTACAAATGCGTGTAAAGATTGAATCAGATTCTGAGTGAGTACCGGTACATCTTTCCGCATTAGCTACCAGCAACACGCATGTACTGTTGGATCATGGCCATGTCAGAATGACTAGTTTAAGCTCATCATACTTGTGCTCATAGTGGTTATTTAATAAAGGAAAAAGGAAAATTGAAAGGCAACATTGTGACCGTGTGTGTGTTTAGTTTATCCATCCATCCATCCATGTCCTGAGCCGCTTCTCCTCACTAGGGTCGCGGGCGTGCTGGAGCCTATCCCAGCCATCATCAGGCAGGAGGCGGGGTACACCCTGAACTGGTTGCCAGCCAATCGCAGGGCACATACAAACAAACAACCATTCACACTCGCATTCACACCTACGGGCAATTTAGAGTTGTCAATTAACCAACTATGCATGTTTTTGGGATGTGGGAGGAAACTGGAGTGCCTGGAGAAAACCCACAAATGCACGGGGAGAACATGCAAACTCCACACAGGCGGGGCCGGGGATTGAACCCCGGACCTCAGAACTGTGAGGCAGACGCTCTAACCAGTCGCCCACCGTTCCGCCGTGTTTAGTTTATATAAGCACAATATCTCTGCCACCACAACAATGCAGATGGAAAAGTTAAGGTCAGCTCAAGCTGTTAACACAATTCCTTTGCATGATGAGACCACATAATGTGCTCTCACCCTTCAATAACATGTAACAACATCCTGGGAGGGATTTATGGAACAAGTGGACAGCAGATGATACGGGAGAACAAGCCTGAATGTAAATTACTTTTGAATAGATATTTGAAGATTTACAGACGACATTTTCTACTGGCGCTTGCATTATGTGCATGTTGTGTGGCGGGGAGGAATGCTACATTGTCTATGGTGAATGAAATGTCTGAGGTACAGTAAAATGCTAAGCTTCAACTACCCTAAATGGCATACTGCACCTCTGCAATGACCTGGTGGCTACATTTCAAATACACACATCATGAGACTGCAAGTGAACAAAGGCAATACAAAGAACCCTGCTACTTTGTTGTTCTTAATCATCTAAAAGCTTTCGCGCAAGCAGTCAGCGGTGAAGGAAGGCAAGCACATATAGTGAGGGGAAATAAAGGCGGCAGGGAAACGATGGGAACGATAAGCTTCAGCCAAATTGAAAAGACTAATTTTTCATTCTGCCTTTCTGCGCAAAACTATCCATTTGCTGTCCCTCTACAGAAACGTGCATGTAGCCATAGTGATGACTCACACAAGCAAAGAAGTACAACAATTCCAAGAGAGCAACTGAAAATGGCAGTTACCGAAAATATAAATGACAAACAATTACAGTGTTACTTCCTGCTTTGTTGTGCCACTGCATTGTTCTTCCACTCCCTCGCCATTCGCTCTGTTAAATGTACCTGTCAAGATGTTCCCATGACAACAATGACTGCTAGCTGTCAGAACAATGCAACATGATGTTAATTGGAGGGTGAAAAATCACTGGGACAATTTTTTTTGCGTTTAAGTGTGTGTATAATAGATCACGTGTGATGACAGCAACCTATCCAAAGTAAAAGAAACAAAACCATTAGACTACATATAGTCTTGAATGAAAAACTAAAATTGCCCAGTAAATAAAGACGATCAAATTTAAATTTCTGCCATGAAAGGAATGTATGCAAGTGATTTAAAAAAATAAAAATAAAATAAATGTATTATTGAAAACAAACTAACTGTCATAGAGAGTTTCACTACCTGGATATTTCCACACACACTGTATGATAAACCCCAACGTTGTTACTTTATATTGTATAATCTGTGATATCCCTTTAAAAGAAACCGAAAACTACAACACTGGTTAGAACAAGGTTTACACACAGTGATCAAGTAACTAGTCTAAGGCCCACCCCTACTCTTTGTGAATGGCACTGCACACTCAATGCAGCCAACAGCTGGACGAAAACATGACAACACTGAGGTTTGTCATCTTGTGACAAACCTCAGTGTTACATCAATTTCTCCTTCAATTACAACATGCCAAATGGTTTTGTACTTGAGAGGTTCCATTTGTCACTGACAGTTTATTACTCATATTCAGCCACCTGAACTGTTAGATATTGCAGAGTACATTTAAAAAACATGTTTACCCAAACCACAAAATTTCATTGAATGAAAAAACACTAACTTAATGATAACATAAAATGCAAAAGGCCATACATTGATGGGCTGATGGAAATTAGCATCGATTTTAATTATAAGCCTTTAAACAACTGCTACTTTTACACAAATGGAGCTGCATTGACTTATTTTCCATTTATTAATATGTATATGTATATACATGTATGTATAATAACAGAGCTTGATCTAATTATTAAAAAAACACATGATAATGTTAAGAATGTGCAAATCCTGTGTCTAAACAGCATATAAGCTATATGACAGTATAACAGGGGCATGAAAATAAACTATACTGTATACATCAATTTATAAGATTTTGAATTAGGATCCTTCACTGCCCAATATTATAAATGACTAAAAATATTAAGAATTTGAAGCTTCATGTTCAGCTACGATTCCACAGCCTTTACTGATATTTTAGAATTTTGCCATTGTTTCAGTGTCAGTATTTAGGTACTTATGCAGGTATGGTATCGAAGTCAACATTTTGGTATTGTGACAACATTAGCTTAGACCAAATTTCAGGTTCAATTCAACCAAAATGTCAGAAATGAATCATATCTGGGTTGTTGTGGCATCCCTTTTTTCTTACTTCCAGCCTTCTAGTTTGGACGATATCTATTTTTCAAACCCTTTTCCATAGAATGATTGACAGACAAAGAGCTTTTTGATTAGGAAAAAAAGAACAGTCAGTAGGCATGGTGCTTTCTGGAAGATAATGTAAGCTCTCATAATAAACATTTAAACATGTCTTCAATCACCATGTTTTTCACTTTGTCTACCTGGCTGTCAATCATCTGGCACAAAGACACTTCGCTAAAACAAGATCAAGAATTGCCAAGAGATATTTAATTTTAAACATGGGATGTGTTTGCTGAAAAAAAATATAATCTGAAAAGAGTCTACCAGTGTTATGTTTTTTAAAAGGAAAACAAATATTGTAAAATACAAATATTAATGACAATGTGTGTGTGTTCACACCAGTGACTATTCAGTCAAAAAGCATATTTCCAGAAGAAGCAATGAGTGCATGTGTATCTGTGAATTCAAGAGGCAACTTCAATAATGCTCTCTACTCAGCTGTGTTAATAATATCCTCACTTATAGGCCCTCAATCACGTGTGCACACACTCACATATTCACACACGTACATGATATTGATGGTACAATAGCTCAATGCAGCTCTAACCTTTCCAGGAATGAGATAAATAATATTGCATAAATAGGACATAAAGAGTTTTTCTATAAGAGCTTCCAGGGCATATCTCTGGTTCATTAATGCTGCTTATTTGTGTGTTTGTCGACATGATGGAGATGATTGTGTTTGAAGGAGTGTGACGAGACTTGGAGCCAGGACTTGAAGCCTCATAACAAATTCAATTATCAATTATAATGGCTAAAAAGTTCAACGTGAGATCAGGTTGTAAATTGTTATGCTTGTGTATAATCTTATTGTATTTTGTTACCTACAGTATAAATGTGCAATTTTAATTAAACTTCACATAGTTTTAATACAAGTTAGCTCTTTATTTCTCCCGCAGTGGAGGCTTTTATCAAGATCTAAATCATAGTCATTCCTTTTTCTGTTTTTCAGCTGACAGATATTTAAGCCTCAAATGCCCCAAATGACACACCACTCGATATAAGCACAAAGACCTCAAAAAACAGTGGACAAAATTCCACCACTGGACCGAAGATGAAGACGCACTGCCCAAATTTATGTCAAACTTTTTAATTCTCCGAAATCAAATTTATATGTAATAAAACATGAGCATGTGTGTGTATCTACAGTAGAGTACTAGCTACAACTAATGTGTGGGGGGCTGAGAATGACAAGTGTCATCTTTTTTTCAACAATGTATCTATAGACATTAAGGAAGATTTTCTCCATTAATCCATGTTAGCAGTAGAAAGTCATCCCCATCAAGACAATTTTATCCCTAAAACCATAATAAGGATAAAATTGCACTGGCGGAAAATATATTCCATCTAGCATGCATGGCTGCTTTTAGTCGGAGCAATTTAAAGAGCAATGGAAATGACGCACGAGGTCATTTTAGAACAAGCTTGGACTGGATAGATATCATGCTGGATATGTTTGCAGTAGTCTATTTCAGCACCATTAAGTTTCATCTTACCTAGTGATCCCTTTTGTTTGTGTTTTGAATTTCTGAGGAAATTTTATGGCCCTAATAACTGCACTTCCCAAAGGATGATGACAATTAAGGGTACGACAGTGATATCATGCAAGTGGGCTGCAGACGAGGATTATGAAGAGCTCTAAAGTACCTGTAATTATAGGAGACAGCTCCTTGGGGCTGTTATGGCATCAATATGACATTCACCAAGAGAAAACGACCCCTCTGACTGCTTGGGGTTTCTTTTCGTTTTTCCAACAAGGTTCAATGCAAAGAAATCAAGAAGGCTTTGCAAAGGCAACCAATCAGATCAGACTAAGGGTGTTTTCACATTAGCAGTCCTTAGTCCGTTTTAATCCAAGTCTTGTTCGTTTTCCCACTTGGTGTGGTTTGTCTGGTCGGATGTGAAGTTGTGAACACACTAATGAAACGCAAGTGCAGACCAAATTCCCAGGATGTCTCAGCCCTGTTAAATACAAACTCTAGTGTGGTCAGCTCTGGTGAGAAAGCTCCACCTTATATCCAGTCTAACTGGAAAAAAGATGCATGTTATAACCACAGAACAACTTGAAAACTGAACTCACTGTAACAGGCAGTGCAAAAAGAAATACCTAAGGATTGACAAAAATTTACTGATTCATTGATTGTTAAGAATTCTGTCAACTGAAGACTCTAAATTGCCCGTCGGTGTGAATGTGAGTGCGAATGGTGGTCTGTTTCTATGTGCCCGCCGATTGGCTGGCAACCAGTTCAGGGTGTAACCCGCCTCTCGCCCGAAGATAGCTGGGATAGGCTCCAGCACACCCGCGACCCTAGGGAGGATAAGCAGTATGGAAAATTGATGGATGGATGGTGAGGAATTCATTCCTGATTAATCGTGCCTTGAAGCAATTAAGGGTAAATGAAGGGCACTAACTTTAGTGCAACCAGAAAAGGCGCTACCTATTCACTCTGAACTAACTTGTGGTCTGCTGAAAAACACAACATCACCTATGAGAAGTTGAACTTTATCAACTCAGAACTTCCCTATGGCATCATTCTGCGCAATACAACACTGGGATCGAAACAGGAGTTCAGCATATACAGAGAAATCTATCTGTCCATCTATCTGACTGTCCCTTTATCTGTCTGTCTATCTATCTGTCTATCTAGCTATCTACCTTGTGCATTTTCATATGGTTTGTTGTACGCACACAGTTCGTTTTATCGCCTGAAAAGAAAGCAAACCGATGATGACTAGGTTTGTGTGTGTTCCACAGTTGTGATTGTCTGACCCTGCCCTAAAGTGACCCGCCTAGCCTCAATCATCGCCACCTGTTTCATTTCAGTTCAGCTATATATATTAACTTTCTCAGATATGATTCATTAATCAAGATAGAATTCAAATGATTCAGGTATAAAATTGTAATTAAAACTACCTAATGGGACATCCCACATGATTTGTTGTTCTTGCATAGCAACATACAGGCTTCTTGGACTCATGTTCTGTAACACAATGTTACGTTGTTCTTTTTGTTTGAACTAAAGTTCTGGACAGTGTTCATGTTCAAATGTGCTGATGAATCAATTTTAATAAGGCTATGTTTTGTTTCTCGCTCATTCCAGTCATTTAATGTATTTACTGGAGTGACAAAGGCAGACATGAGATGACCCATCCATCCATCCATCCATTTTCTGAGCCGCTTATCCTCACAAGGGTCGACTCATGTACTACATATTTTATAAGTTTTATAAAAAAAAAAAAAAAAAAAAAAGGGGGGGGGGGGCGGGGAGTGGGATTCTTTAAAATGTTGGGGAGAGAATGGGATTCATCGCTGTGGGAGGGAGCAAGATTTTTTTTAACACTGGAGATTGGGAGGGAGAGGGATCAATCTCTGCGGGAGTGAGAGGGAGTGGAATTTTATTTTATTTTTTTAAACACTCGAAATTGTGAGGCAGTGGGATCAATCGCTGTGGGAAAGGGGCTGAGGGGTTAAAGACTCACTCAGGATTGGGATCAATCTCTGTGGGAGTAGGAGGGGACGTAAATCAAGATCAACTCCTGTCAGCCTCTACTGTAGACTCAAAATTGTCCATAGGTGTAAATGTTATGCTGGCGACCAGTCCAGGATGTCCCATGCCTTTTGCCCAAAATCATTTGAGATAGGCTCCAGCTCGCCTTCATTCAACAGGATAAGTGGTAGAAAATGAGTCACTACATTTCTGATGATACCTGGCAACCAAAAAGGCTGCCAAAGTTTATTGGTGATTGGAGGATTTGATACAACCAAGGCCTGCAGCTGCCAATGTGAGCATTTGCAGCAATCACCAATAAGCACAGTACATAAAGCGGCTGTCCGAGTCATGACTTTCCTTCTGCTGCTTCACTGTGTTTTCGTTGTGTGTGGCAAAGATTTGTTCTTACCTTGCGGCCATCACTTGCATGGCAGTTGACGTTAAGCGGTGTAAGCAGAGCCATTAGCTTCTCCTCGTTCCCACTCCTGCGAATGTACATGAGCACACATTAGGGAGCATCCGCCACCATAGCGGATTAGTGCTGTACCCTAGCGGGAGAGCACGGACGGGTGTGGGGGGGAACAATGAGATAAGAAGCCTGAAGGAATGAAGGGAAGAATTTTCATTTGCAGACTGACATGATTTGTGTGCGTGTGTGTTTTAGTGTGAAACTGACAGCAAAAAATGCCTGCTCCAGAAGACAAGCCTAGAAGAATTGAAGATTATCTTCATGTTTCTGATGGGTTTCCTGGTTTGAGGGTTTACTGCCATGGCATTAGATAACCAGAGAGAAGAGTTGCCATGGCAGCGACCAACTGAACTAGGATTACTGAGACAGCTATGAAAGAAGACGCTGTCAGAAGGAAAGAAAATAACTGTTGGCTCACTCTATTAACCTTATCATTTTTTTCCCTTACCCTACTGCCTTGGCTTTGTTTTTATAATCTCAAAACCAACTCTCACTCCTCCTCCTGCTTACCTCCACCTTTCCACGCAGCATTATCTGCTGTAATTTTCAATCTCTCTCCTCTTATCCTCGCCAGACGAAAGCTATTATTCTAGCTTCTTCCTTCTTTTGCCAAATTACAACATCCTATCGCCCCCACAACATGAGCTGTTATATTTATCTGGAATATCCGATTCAACATTTATTCTAAATTTATCATACTGGTCATCTTGTTTTATTGAACCAAATATTACATGATCACATCATCAATGTGAAAATGAATGCAGCTATTTGGTATGGATTTTAATAGCAGATTGTACCCCTGAAGAGATATTTCATGTACATACAGTAAATACACTATACTGTTATTGCATTAAAATGATACCGCATTGTAAAGTTACGTTTATCAATGTTCCTATAAAGTAAATATATGACGTACATTTTTCAGGTCAAGTTTTAAGTGTTTGAGCCATTATGCATTCTTGTATGCTAATAAATTACAGAGGAAGTGAAACAAATCAGCCTGACTTGACTGTGTCAGTTAATTAAGCCGAACCATTTTATAGGTTGCCACTTATACTTCCAAGATTCTGTGCAGTGATGATACATGGGCCCCCAAAAAAAGAGTTCCTCTGAAAAACACAAATATTTAGGGAGGCCAATTAGTGGCTCAGCTGTTGGAATGACACACTGAAACAACCTGTGGACCCCATAATACAGTGCTCAGTCACACACACTGGGATAGAGATGTACAAATTGAACAAACATGTAAGCATGTACATACGTACACATAAACTTAAAGCCCACACGCATTAACCGCAACAATAGCAACATGAAAATGGTAGCCGTAACTAAATATAAATGGATTTTCTATAGAAGGGTTAAAAAATGAATAAATCAGGAATTCTGCATTGCGTTGTCAAGATCCAAATATTTTGACATTTTGCTTCTTCTGGATATAATGGTGAAAAGGGATTGCTTTTTGTAGCCCAACAGAATTACTGGAAAAAAAAAGGAAATTGGCCTTGACAAACATGAAATACCCTTTACTTAATATTTTGTACAACAACCTTTTGATGTAATCACTGCAATATAACACCTTGAACTGCCTTGGGTTTCAAGTATGCCTTCTCAAGACTGCATGTTTTAGATCCTTCCAAAGATCAATAGCATTTAGATTAGGGTTCACTGAACTACCCTTCAGAATAGTCGAATGTTTTGATGAGCCATTCTTGTGTGTTTTGGGTCATTATCCTGTTGGAAGACCAGTGACCTGCCACTGAGGCCAAGGTTTCTGACACTGGGCAGGAAATTTCATTCCAGAATGCCTTATACCCTACACAGATTCAAGACATCCTGTGCTGGATGTAGCAAAGCACCCCTACAACAACAAAAGCTTCCTCCATGTTTCACAGTAGGTGCGGTCTTTTCTTTGCATTATTCATTTTCTCAGAAGCTATGCGGCTAGCCAATATGCATTTTGGCAAATTCCAGTTTCAATGGTTTTAAGTTTTTTTCTGTGTCCATGGTGGGTTTTCTTTGTTAATGGAAGGGTACCAACAATTTTGTCTGTGTTTGTAACAACAACATGCCACAGAATATAAATTTGTTGTTGAAGATTTTCTTTTATTTACTTTTAGAAATTGATGCAGGACTCCCTTTTTCTTTGCTAAAACAACATTTGCTTCCAAATGGGTGACAACTGGAATCCTGCCAAGGGGCGACTCCCTTTACTTCAACGGTGTGAGACGACCATTGTCAGCTGCACGCAATATGTAAATCAAACATTATAAAATTATAAACCCTCATCTCATCAATTTAACAAGATTGATTGTTCTTCCTCATATTTACTTGATTGTTTCTGACTAAATGTGATGTAAGCATCTGAAACTATAGCTTATAAAGAAATGTTAGGTTCACGCTAAAAAAAAGAAAAAGGTGAAATATTACAAGAATAAAAAGAAAATAATATTTGTGTTGAAAATGCAATGCTATATTTTAGTACAGGTTTTGTCACATCAACACTATCATGAATATGAGGTTTTATGTGATTGTACATGTTTGTGTCTGTTGCTGAGAAAGATCTACATGTACAGTAACCACCATTTTTGGTGGCTTTATTCCATCATTAACCAATCAACCACCTTTAAAAAATATTAAATGATATTACCGCTAAATATATGGCATGTCTCCAGGGTGAACAAAGGCTATTGGTCTAGACTGTTGCATTCACGTTACTGTGGAAATTTTCTCAACTTGTTAAAAGACAATTTTTTGTTACATTCCAAATTTAGTCTTTTCACACAATTGTACTTTTCAGTGTGGCTCTAAATATCCTTTGTATGAGAGAAAGCATGCCGCTCTGACAATGTTAAAACAACAAGCGTTCACATAAGAGTAAGGTAATGAATGAAGAGAATAGAACAGTGTAGCAAAGGAAGGGATACAGGGGAAAAGGTGGAGAAAGGCAATAAGAGAAAAGAGGAAGCCATAAAAAGAAGCTAATGATGAACAAGGAGAAAAGGGAGGACACAAGATGGGGGACAAACAACCGAACAGTGGGGAAGAAAGTATGAGTCGGATGAAGGGATCTGAGGGTGGGCGGCAAAGACTCAAAGAGAGGAGAGGAGATGCATGATGGATGCCATAAAGTTGGAGGAAGCAGGAGGAGGCGGAGGGGAAGAAGAGGTGGAGGAGGAGTAAAAATAAAAACAAAAGATCTTTGGTACTCACCTCGCTGCCTCCAGCAGTTCATCCTTCTTGTATTCACCTAGATGGTTACAGAAGATCATGGTGTCAGTGAACTGGTTCCAAACACACAATTGCGTGTGATCATGCTAAGAACACGCACACAAAGACACACACACACCCACACACAAACAGGAAGCATCTATCTCTTGAGAGAAGGTGCTCTCTCAATCCCCCCTTGCTCTCTGCTACTTCCACATTCCCGCTTAGTGCGCACCCCTCTGGCTCCGGTTGCCGTGCCGATGTGTTGCCGGCAGCGACCACAGCGCATTCATTGTTTAGGCGAGGAGCAGCCGACTGACACACGCTCTGCCTCTATCCGTCTGTGTCTCCATCCATCCCTCGCGTCCCTCTTGGTCATTGGTATCGCTAACCGTCCTCCATCGCTCCCCATCATCCCCCTCGCACGCGCCGTCTCCCTGCTTTTTGTCTCAACCCCCTCGTGGGCTCCGGAGGCGCTGTTACCGTCAGGAAACACAACAGAGATAAACAAACCCCTCCCCCTACCTCCCTTACCGTCTCTCCAGCTCGCGCTCCCTCACAGCCATGCACTCCCCCCCAGCCTCCCTTCTGACAGTCATAACATAATCGACATCCCATATGTGCTTTGTGCAAGGGAATCTGCAGCATCACTTGCTTAATCTGTGTGTGAACCAAACGGCTCTCCCGTTGTGGTTGACTATTGTAATATGCATTGTCAGCAATTAGAAAGGAATTGATACTATTAGCCTTGGGTGTGGTAGAGCATCAAAATGTATCTCGAAGATTTCTAATACGTCTCTGTCTGTTTTGACTCAGCATAAAATATCTACTTGGGAGGCTTCAGCCAATTGGAAGCCAAAAGAAAGTCATATATGGAAAGGGCACTATAACATACATCATACAGGTTGACTAATAGTCAAGTGTGAAAGACTTTCACAAATCAATACAAATTTAGCACAGAGAAAAAAGGGAAATTATGGCACACAGTGCTTTAAACCCCCCAAAAGTGTTTCTTACCTACCTATGCGTCCACACTAAAATGAGCACACACATCAATGAAATGTTAAAAGGGTGATCGTGGCGCAACGCATTTGTATTTTTCCATTCAGACTATAAGAGGCCACTTCTTGATTCATAGAGCATGCTTTACAAGACATATGTACCATGTTAGATTCTGGGGTTGGTGAACTGGTTCCAATATGGCTCAAATGGCAAAAAGAAAACCACTCTCAAATTAAATTTATTTACGTTTTACAGAAAATCTCAATGGCTGTGAAGGTTTTGCCTAATCCAGTTAAATAACAAACCAAAAAATTACAATTAAAAAAATACCTCTTGAAATCACACTTGAGAGAAAAAAGAAAAGTGTTATTTTTTCCTCATTTCTAAGTATTAGGGGCACCTATGTCCAAATTGGTAATCCTATGTCCAAGTCAGACTCCTTCAATCCACAGTTGGAAATACAGATGTCAAAATATAAAATGAACTGATATCCAGTATTTGTATTACATTCCTATTGTACTTTTATGATCACTTATCGATACTACTACTACTATTGTAGACTGGACCTCAATTTTAGTGACCTTTCCAAAACGCTGCTTCATAGAAACAACTGAAACTTTACGGCACATTTGCAGAACAAAGTACATAACTGAAAAAGTGAATTAATAAAAGAAAAAATATCAAAAGAAAGCACATCTGAGGAGAATGAGGAGCAAGAGCTCTACCTAGCTGACGGACTGGTGAGGTCGGGTGGAAAGCAGAAGCGCGAGGTTACAGAGAAGGGGGAGGTGAGAAGGGAACAAAGGGTTTGCAGATGAAAGAGAGAAGAGATGATTAGGGATCTGGAAGCTGACATGCATGGATTTGACACAGTATAATTGGTGTTAGCCAGGCAAGGGCGGAACAGTATGACAGGGAGAAAGGGAAAGCAAGAGAAGAAATTGAAAACTGGCAATACAAAAAGGAAATGAACAGCGAGAGATCAAGAAACTAAATTCGATGACATGGTGTGGAAGCCAATCTCTATAAGGCACCTGAGCACAACCTGGTGGTTGGACACACAGGCCTTTCCCGTTTCTTTAACCGGTTTATGAGATTACACACAATTCAACTATAAGGAGGTAATTACTTCATTTTATTTGAAATAAACTGCTTTACGCAAACCATGAAAATTCAAGCTGCCAACCAAGATGCTGGTGCAGTTCTACATGGCCATCATGGAGTTCATCCTGACCTCCTACATCATGGTACGCTGCGGCCACTGCCAGGGACAGGCACAGGTTGACTTTCTAGAACTTTCTCCCATTTCCCGACTGCATCTCTGGAGCCACAGCGATCTTTGAGTTCTTCTTTACCTCTCTCACCAAGGCTCTTCTCCCCTGATTGCTCAGTTTGGCCGGACGGCCAGGTCTAGGAAGGGTTCTGGTCGTCCCAAACGTCTTCCATTTCAGGATTATGGAGGCCACTGTGGTCTTAGGAACCTTAAGTGCAGCATAAATGTCTTTGTATGATTCTCAATTGCTCTGACATGCACTGTGAGCTGTAAAGTCTCATATAAACATGTGTGTGGCTTTCCTAATCAAGTCCAATCAGTAGACTCAAACACAGCTGGACTCCAATAAAGGTGTAGAACCATCTCAAGGATGATCAGAAGAAATGGACAGCACCCGAGTTAAATATATGAGTATCACAGCAAAGGGTCTGAATACTTATGGCTGTGTGATATTTCAGTTTTTTTTTTAATAAATCTGCAAAATTTTCAACAATTCAGTTTGTTTCTGTCAATATGGGGTGCTGTGTGTACATTAATGAGGAAAAAAATGAAAAAAGATTTTAGCAAATGGCTGCAATATAACAAAGACTGAAGCATTTAAGTGGGTCTAAATACTTTCCATACCCACTGTAGAAGTAGAATGCCATGCTGGGGGGCTCCTTGTGTGGAAGACTGATTTGAAACTTTTCCTTCCCTGAGATTCTTCCTCTTATGTCTAAAGCAGTGCGTCCTCCAGCAAAGTTTTTGGGTCCATAAATAGGTATTAATCTGTGATGATATCATTGAACAAAAGATCATCAGCTTGGACTTCATCCAGTACAGGAAAGAGATTGCACACTGCAGTACAAAATAGAAAATGTTAACTGTGGATAAACAAGCACGGCAAAAATAAGGACATAATATTGCTGTCCTGAGTGAAGCATGCACAGAAGTGTCAGGCAAACAAAACACACAGGTGACCCAAACAGACCACAGTTAGCTTGTTCGGCCAGGTCTAGTCTGGAAAACCAAATGACACTTGACAGTCTCTCCTAAACCTATGAAAGGAGCAATACTGGATTTACTTGGTATATGCTTGATATGATTTAGAGCGGCTGTGCCACTACAGTCAAAAAAAATTAGCCTTGTCATCTGAAAATGTCTTCAACATACACAATACAGTGACATAATAGCAGATTTAGCCAATAATCATTTGCGCACTAATTTTAAGCCTGCGTTTGATTTTAAATGGTAATTAAATTTGCTTTCATTTTTCCATTTTGATGTGCACAAAAGTAGTCTGTGCTTTTTCCTCCCATTTTGATTTAGTTCATTAATCAAATTCTGTCTGCCTACTGCAGAGTGGCCGCATGCCTTCACTAAATCGCACGGTGTTGTGGAGCCGAGCATCCATGTGGAAAACTAGGCAATTTCAGCTGTAGGAAATGTGCTAAAACGGGGACCAACCTCAGAAGTGCATCACATCTACACACAGTGTATATAAATAAATATGTAGCTTCTCTTCCCAGGAATTTCATCTTGTCTTATATTAGAAAGCAACAAATCAGAAAAATGTATTGATCCTGAGGTGTGGGCGCCTGAGAGAGTCTGAGCGGAAAACAAGGTCCAACTCATTCATGACAAGAGACTAATCAAATAGTAGTCACAATGGTAATCAATGAGCATGTCACTGATTAGGTGAAGAAGGATGTACACTTTGGCTTATAGAGGATGCAGGAATTCACTGAATCTGGTCCGCAAAGGTGAACGCTTGCCTTTTGTTACCATTGCTGTTATCGGACGGACGACTTCAGAGTGGTTACCCTTTATCTTGATGACATCCTCTCCCTTCTGCCTCTTTAGTATATTATTCACACACCTCAAGTCTCAAGAATACGTTTAGACAACAACAACCAGGTTTTTGGTCCTTTTTAATGTCATGCACACGAAACACACACAAAACGACTGGGAAAACTCACTCAGTATGGTTTTGCTGCTTCTCGACTTTACAGTACTGATAATAAACAACAATAGAAAGTACCGTTCTGATTTGCCTGTTATTTTGCTCTTCAATGTTGGCTAATATCCACTATAGCGCGGTTCCAACCAGACCAATGTGTTAAGTGTCCCGTATCACCCAATCACTTATTTTGGTGTTTTGTGACATCGTGTAGCTTAGCGGTTAGCATGGTGTTCCCGTCTGTCTCGTCTTAGACTCAGTCCTTCGTTGTTATGATACTTTTCTATAAGGGTAGTTTATTCACTGTCATGGAGGCAATGACTAGTGACGTATGCTGCACTGACAATGGACGTGAAGCGCACGTTCGCCTATGCGGCTCGACATTGTATTTAGCCTCATTAGCTGTAGCTCGTAGGTACCTGCCCCAGGTACTGCCTGGGGCAGGTACCTACGAGCAAAATAGCACACAATAAGCGTTCCACCCATGAACAGCGGAAAGCAGTGAAGTTGGGCAACAACAAGGACGCTCCCTTTGGGCTAGTAGCCGCTAGCATGATGAAGGAAAAGGCATGTGGTTCCCATAATTCATCACGACATGAAAATTTGAATTATTACAGTAAAAAATACTTTCATTGTTGTTATTAATGTGCGTTTGTGTCACCATTGGTTTCGTCAATGCATGTGTTCTTTAACATTCATGCTTAGTTCACATTTATGGTTGATTGATGGCACTGTCATTTTCAAACCGTTAGTGTAGGGTGTGTGTATGTGTAACAAACTGACCTCCCTGTCAAATCAACTCGATATTTAGCAGTGCTCTATAGGGCATTGCTTGGTAATAGTGAATTATTCTTTACTCACACTCGCCAAACGTCACTATGTTCAACACGTGACATGTTATGTATGTATGACCTGTTATTTCGGTAGTTTTATTTCAAATGCAGATTTCCCCCAATACAGTTTTTTTTAGACCAGATAGAGATTTACAATTTGAAGTAGAATTTCACCTTGAGTGTTAAACAATTGTTTAGTATAAAAACATGTTTAAAAAAGTGTTCGTGATGCATCTCCACTGGTGACAATCGTAGCAAATGTACACTTTGCTGGAGAAGCGCAAGTCATTATCTTGAGCAGCACAACTGCTACAACTGTGCCTCGGTCCCCCGATATTAGAAGCAATCCTCTTACAGTCAAAGGCTTTCATTGTTAACAATAAATGTCGCTTTCAAAAACTTTTACAAGGAAAAAGAACAGTTTTTAATGCACTTTTGTTTGAAAACAATATTCTTTATATGCCCCCTCTATAACGAGTATGCCAGTAAAGCATCTCCATTCCAATTCCTCTGCATCGCAATAATCCAAAAACTCTCACTTCTTAGCCCTGAGTGCCATACAGATGCGAATGGCGTCCAAATTCCTATCTGTCTGGCTCATGAAGTATTCATTACAGCCCATTAGTTTGCATAGCAATTCAAAAAACAAGACCTGACCTTTCTAATGATGCCAGCTACTCGCCTGTGCCCTGGTGAAAAATAAATGTTCACTTTTTAATCACAGAGAAAATATGTACATAGCTCAGAGGCTACTACTGCTTTGAAGGGTTAAGTAAATCACAAAATCCCAAATAAACATTAGAACTTGGTTATCCTGCTTATTCTAGTTGTTTTTCTGCCTGGCAAAACAGAATAACTGTTGTTGAGGGCATAATACGACCATTACAAAACACTTTGTATATAAAATGCCAGAGCCCAAATGTACAGCAAATCACAAATTTGATGAGATTTTTTTTCATGTAAAAAAGTTTATTTAGCGGAAAAGATTTGCGGGATTGAAGACGCAGCATGGCTTGCTCCAAAGTTCGGCAAGTTGACTCAGAAAACAGTTTCTAAAAATAAAGGAATGGCCCACTACTTTCCTATTTTTCTGGAAGACAGCTAAAAAATGTTGCCTTTAGTTACTTGTTCCAAACAATGTGTAAATGTGTAATGGTATGACAATTAAAATCATAGAATTCTAAATTTCAGTCCTGCGAATGAACCTTGAACCTGTTTTACCCTCTCTCTGATGATAAATGAGGGCCCAGGGCTAGAGCTGTATTGAGCACCAAATCTGAATTTTAATCAGACAAAAAAGCTTACACCCAAGCAACCATAAAAACGTTTTACTTGAAGTGGTGGCACTGTTCACCAAACAACGTGACGACGTGGTGCTGTGGTGTTTTGGTGTTTTCCACCTTTTGTCAAAAAGTCAGCAGGGAGAGGCTCCGGCTCCACGTACCTGAACAGGATAGCAGTACTTTTTAAATGTATTTTATGAATCGTCATACAGCGACTGCATAAACTGGGGTAAAGTCACCTCAAAGCTTAAATTGAGCAACACTAACTTGAAAAGCCATAATTGATTCCAAGAAAATCCAAAATTAAAGATCAACTTCTGAAAGCAATACCTCTCAAAAACAGCTGAAATCCATATTTGTCTCACGTGATAATTTTTCCACACCTGTCTATATCTCATATAAGAATACAACGGTACTTATAGCTTCCAGTCCTGTATGTGAAAACACTATTACAGCAGTGTACAATGCATTCCTCACAATGAAATACTCACTGTGACAAAATCACAATAGCAAGGTGGTTGGGGGATCTAAAATAAATGTATGACCCTAAGCAGGATAAGCAGTATTAAAAGTGATGGATTGACATGTATAATGACCCTGGAGTCTGACTGCATTTAATGTGAGTAAGCTTATGTCACATTAATCCTGGTGTTAATTCTCACATTCTCTGGGTTCTTGTTTTTTAGGTCCCTCGAGGTCAAGACATATTGACGCCTCAATTCAAACATGGGTGCCGTTTGACGCATTTTTAGGCAGATTTTTCAAATTTTACACATTTTCCTTAGTACAGCAAATCTCCTCACCTAGTCGCGGTTCACTATTCACAAATTCACGTTTTTTTCTATGAAACCTATCCTCAGTTATTTGAGGAAAAACTCAACCTATTCACAGAATCTCTGCATATTTCTGGGTTCTTTCTGTAATCTCCTATAATGACACAAGATGGAGCCAAAGCCCTGGCTAATAAGAAAAATATTGGCGTCAAGGAAGTTTGCTGAAAGAATACAAGTTCTAAGATCTTTTTATGTGAGGTGGAGCTGAGTTTTAGCTTGGGTTAGCAGAAGTTACCGAGTCTTTGTCACGTACATTTTTGTGCTGCATTTTTAAAAAAATCCAATCATCAGTAAGCAACTTAATTTTTAAAGGTAGTATGAGATACGTTTGAAATGATATCAAATAAGTAATTTATTTACAGCTTAAAATATGAATAAAGGCAATTATAAAACGGTGGGGGGCATTAATTTATTTATTTTTTTTCGCAACAGTGCTTGGTCCCTATGCCCCGCCAATAACGGGCATTTACTCTACTTGCCTTTTTTTTAATGATCATTTTCCTCACATCACAGGAACTGTGCAGACTGTTTTAGTTTATTTACAGGCTCCAGCAATATGGCCCTTAAATTTTACTAAAGAATGATTGCTTACACAATTGGCCTAGTGAGACATTTGCAGTGTGGATTTAAATAATTTTATTTAATTCTATGGCCTACTGTTTCGACGAGCAGAGATTATGCGACCTTTACAGTCTATCGGCAACAGAATGCTAAAAATGTCACATAGTTATTCCCTTGCACTTTCTGACCCAAACTGACCAATACTCAAAAGAAAATAAAACATGCTGGAGAACACACAGGATTACTTTTTGTGCGTCAACCTGTGTTCATCTCTTTGTATTTTTGTAGCTTCTGACTGAATCCCTGTGGTTTTCCTGTGGTTTGATGTGGTGTTACCATCCATTGCTGTGTAGGAAGTCGTCATGGTAAGCCTCACAATGGTCCAGCCCTAAAAAGGCCTTTACAGCTGAACTCCAAAGAAGTCCAATTTCACTGCTAATCCCTCAATTTAGATTTCTTTCAAGGGCAAAAAGATGACCATAATACCAAGTCATAAGATGCTTTTCTTGTAAAATATTCACACAGTAGCAAAGAGAGCTACACTGGTAATTTACAGAGGGGCAAGCATCAGGAATGACAACTTTTTACAAAGATAAACATATCCAATTTGTGCAGATTTGAGTAACTAGAACTAAGAGCCAATTTACTTGTTCCACGTTAGTTTTTAGTGTGCTGGGCTTCTGGTTGACTTCCGTGTTTTCTTGTAAACAGCATGTTCTTTTACTTGACAGTTTTTAACATTGGAGATGTGTTCTGTGAAGTGGCGGTCTAGTAAAGACACTCCACAGAATAGCGTGGTGTTAGCAATAGATATATAATATGGCGGCGCCCGTGAGGACATCATGATTCTCGGGAGAGTAGAAAAAATTTACTGTATTATATCTATGTGTAACTTGCCAGCATGTATGACCTATCTTACACAGACAGCCAGGAGAAAAGAAAGGAGGTCTCTGCGTCTGCTACGTCTCGATCAGCATTTCCACAGCGAGTCATCCTTTTCCACGTAAGCCTATCGCTTGCATCCTCCTCTCGAACACCAACTGCCCTCTTGTCTTCCCTCACTACATCCATCAACCTTCTCTTTGGTCTTCCTCTAGCTCTCTTTCCTGGCAACTCCATCCTCATCACCCTTCTACCAATATACTCACTCTCTCTCCTCTGGACGTGTCCAAACCATCAAAGTCTGCTCTCTGGGGAAAACTGTATATTATGCATCAGAAATTATGGTAATATTTCCTTTAACATCCTCCACAAATATAAATAATTTCCCCGTTTTGCCATTTATCATTCTGCTGTTTTTACTGATGTTTTAAGTTTTTGCCATGGTATCGTTTCAGTGTCAGTAACGAGGTACTTTCTATAGCTATAGTATCAAAGTCAGAATTTTGGTATCATGACAACACGAACTTACAGACTGCCGTACCATCTCAGTATGCTTGAAAGCCTAACTAACCACACACTTGGAAATTGTACCTTGTAGTATCATGTTTGCCAATGGAAAAGCAACTGCACACTTGACTAGGCTCTCTAACAGAATCTTCCAAAGATTGTGAAGATTAAATGTTTTTGTAGGCCATAAGAACGGTAAGAAGAGCTTTTAGCATAAAGCATCATAACAGCAACATAATAACACAAATACTAAAGTAAGGTTACAGGACATTTTAGGAGATAGGTAATAACACTTCCAATACTGTCACACTGTGATGTAAAGCTAATGACTGAGAGGCTACGGTGAAGTGGTGAAAAACAGAGGGAAAAAAATGAAGAATGGGTGACAGCAGGGGGCAAGAGGACAAAGTGTAAAGATGATGTGTTTAAGGGAGGTGAGTGACAAAGGATTATGGGGAGCTGGTTGCACTTGCGATTTCATTAAACAACAGGGTGTGAGAGTAGTCAAGGGCAGACACAACCAGATGAAAGTGAACTAATAAGTGCTTTGCGACAGGAGCTGGATCAATGACATGAACCAAAGTGAAGACGAAAAAATACCCATGGTGATTCTTTTGTTCCACAAGGCAACTCGCTAGGGATACATTTTCACAAAAGTATTTTTTTTTCAATTACTTCTCTGCAGTCTACTTTGGACAAACCTCAGCCACTAAATCAATTTATTGTAAAGTTTGGATTATTTTTTCCATTGTCTTTAATGGCTAATCCATGCATTACCATTTTTGTCTCCCTTATGTTGCGACACCAAACTAGTATACTTCATATTGCCTTTCGTTTCCTGATTTTGTTCTGAGCTCATTGTGAGGTTACATTGTATTTACACTTTACACACGCTAGACCGGCAGAGGGGCCACCTAATACGTCACCGCCTCGCTCAGTGTTTTTGTGAGTGAGTCCACATAACAGAGACACTTAACTGTTTATTAAACACAGCGGGACAGGATATTCAGCTTTTAGTTCACACTACAGACATTTGTGTCAATACTGATCAAATGTATTTGACTGACAGGAGGTTGAGTGGGGTGCAATTGAAGGAAAGATGAATACGGCCAAGTACAGGGACATCCTGGACAAAAACCTTCTCCAAAGTGCTCAGGACCTCAGACTGGGCTGAAGGTTCACCTTTAAACAAGACAATGACCCTAAGCAGACAAATAAAATAACGAAGGAGTGGCTTCAGGACAACTCCATGACTGTTCTTGAATGGCCCAGCCAGAGCCCTGACGTAAACCCAATTGAGAATCTCAGGAGAGACCTGAAAATGGCTGTCCACCAACATTCACCATCCAACCTGACATAACTGGAGCGGATCTGCAAGGAGGAATGGCAGAGGATCCCCAAATCCA